>NC_056729.1:137486852-137561852 GCF_019279795.1 Protopterus annectens
TAAGGGTTAAGGATTGCCTTAGATTTCTGGCACACCAGGGTCACAGACCTTCCAATTTTCAGGGGAAAAATACCTGAAAATTAAATTTTGAAGCCTGAATTATTTGAGTACAAAATGATCATGAGAGTTCACAGGTCTGACATTTTAAGCCAGTGCACATATTCATCATTACTTGTATATTTTTTAATTAACCATATGTAAATCAGTTGCATTGCTGTACTGAATATTCTATACGAAGAAACTGTTTTAATTTTTTAAATAGAAAAAAATGGACAAAAAATACAATGGAATCATAGTAGTGACTGGAAATTGCACATAACAATCATAGGCATGATTCCTAGAAGTTCAGCTCATATAATGGGTTTCATTTCTTTCAGTAACCATAAATTAACATCTCTGCCAATATGGGCAGAGTATATAATTTGGTATGACCACAAGGAAAGAGTGATGTTAAACAGAATCAAAGACATACATATAGTAATGAAATGTTTTGACTTCATGTAGAACAAGTCCCTATAATAAAACTAAAAAGCATTTGCTTTTGATATGTCTATATGCAAGGAGTTCTTGCTGGTTGTGACAAATGGATAGAATGATAGGGAAGACAAAATTGTATAATATAAATAAGTGTGATGAAACATAGACAAAGAGGTACTCTACCTCATAACATGATTTATAATGATATTATCATAATTTAATATAGTTTTCTTTTCTGTGTTTTTAGATGGAATTCAGAAAACCATTAATACTGACAAGATATAGAGTTTATGTCATAAGATGAAAAAAATGACAAAAATTAAAGGTTCATAGGTCAATAGGCAGCTGCCCTGTTACACTCCTTTGTCAATTGTTTAAGGTTAATTCAAAATTAAACATTGGGTTTCATATGTGAACATCATGGGTGAGATTTACTACACATTTATTTATTTAATTTATTGACGTTTGATGACTTGGAAAGACCAAGTGGTTCAGAAACCCATTTTCAGCAGAGGCTTACAGAGAAAAGTTCCAAAACAGTAATTTCCAGACAAAAGCAATAAATTGATAATTGGAAATAATGTATCATCACAGACTTCAAGAACATCATAACGTAGTTTTAAAAGCAACATTAGGTAGTACATAAAGTGCATAGAAATTTTGCAATTAGATAATTTTCACAGTGTATACATTTTACAGTATATAATCGTCAGTTTAAGATAGACACACAGAACATTCTTATGGGTCGGAAGGAAATAACATTAGGCACACAAAGTAGTAGTAGAAGAAAAGCGGGGTAAGCTAAAGGTGGATTGTATGAGGCGTTATTAAGTAGTATAGGAGAGAAAGGCAGATAGCTGTTAGTGCATTGTGTACTTATGATTTGGAAGGATTCTTAATACGCAGAAAAAAACGTGAAAAAAGTCAAATGCATTTCATCAAAAGGTGTATAAAGGTGATCAAATTCTAATTAGTTTGCTCAATCTCAAAATCATTAAAGTATTTTACAGTATAAGCACAATGCAGTAAAAGGATGAGAAAATTGTTGAAACACTTCAAAGCTCTACAAAAGAATGAGTCTGAATAAGATATATAATATCATCAAAAGCATATACAAAATGAAGTAAGTCGACTTTTAAAGCATGCATTAAAAGTAATCCATAAGCAAGATTCTTGTAGCTAGTAAGGAGGATATTGCAGAGGCCTGGCTCCTACAATGAAAAGATCAAACAGCCTAAGAAGTTCTGGCACACTTAGGAACATCGCTAGCTTATAAAGAATAAGAAGTTCCTTCAGGTTGAGATGACCCAGATCATACAGCCTCATATACATTAACATCAGAAGTTTATAGGTGATATGCAACTGAACTGGAAGCTAGTGGAGACTATGCAGAACTGGTGTGATGTTTTAATAATAAGATCATTTAGCGTTCAGATTACAGAATTCTCATGCTGTAACATATCATCAGTTTTTCATTTCAGAAGCCCCAGATAAAGAAAACTACAATAATCCAGCAATTAGGAGACCAGAGCATAACTACTGCTGAGAAATATCCATTTAATTCAGGTTATGTTTCTTAGATGGTAGCAGTAAGTGTTGACCTCAGCCAACACCTAGTTCCTAAGTGTCAGTCTGTCATAAATGATAACTCTTAGAGCTTTTCCTTACTGACAAACTATAGCCTAATATCGTTGTCCAAAATTGAGAGGATATTGAACTTCAAGGCTGGACAGTTCAAACTCATTAAGAAGACATCTTCTGGCATGGCTACAACCTTATCAAGTTCAATATCAGGCAAGTAAATCATATCCAGATCATCTGCAAGAGAGTTACTGACAAGACACTTACTTCTGAGTAAAGGAGTTGGGTTTCACTAATACTGTAAACCTATCCTCAAACATGGAAAACAACAATGGACCCACTACAGAGCATTATTATACTCTGGATAACAGATGGAAGAGACAGGGCATATTAAATTTACATGTACCCCCAGATTCACGAAACCTCCGTGTAAGACTAAATAAGTCTTACTCGGAAATTGCAGTTGAACGGTCTGACGTCAGCGTGCCATGCATATTCATGAGGGCACGCTGACTCCACTCCAAGTCTAACACGGACCGTGCAGGAAGGCAGGGGTCATGTCTGACTGCCAAGCAGTCCTAAGGTTCACGCCCCTACAAGTGTCTGAATTGTGAAATGTCAACACACATGAGCCAGTCCGCTCAAATGTCAACATACCCAACACTACACTCCCTCACATTGTAAACCCCCAGTAGAGTTATAAAATGTAAAATATAATTTTTTTTCTAATTCCCAATATAGCTGCCCATATTTGCGCGTGTTTGCGTGGGTGTGCCCATAGCTTAGCTAGAGTTAGCAATGTCGACATTGAAGAGCATAATAACAAATGTTTATGCAAATCAATCCAAATAGCAATAGCATAGTGGTAGAGCCTTCGCACAAAGAGGAGGCATTCACGGTTCGAGTTCCATCACTCCCCTCTCAATTTTATGTTTTAAATTAGCATATGAAATAATTCCTGACATATATATGACTAAAATATTACTAAAAAACATTGAAATGGCATATGTATCAGTGAACAAAATGTATATATAGAAATGTAAGAAGGATCTTGACATATAAATGCCCGTAGCTAAGCAGCACTTTACCAGCGCAATCTAGTTGCCCACAGCTAAGCAGCGCTTTACCCAGTGCAATTTAGTTGCCCACACTTAAGCAGTGCTTTACCCAGCGCAATAAGTTTGCGCTGAACTGCGCACCGCTCTAACCAGCACACTGTAGGGCAACGTGGAGCAACGTCGGGCAACGTGGAGCAACATGGAGCAACATTGAGCAAAGTTGCCCAAACACAGCCACACCCCCTAGCCTGTCTGGAAAGTAGTAAAATAAAATGCAATGACAAGTTTCGAAACCGGGACACTGTGCACCATAATCAAAGTACTGAACCACTAAGCCATGACAGCTTAGGATAAACAACCACTGTTAACATACATATACTTATAAATGGTAGATTGACCATTGCTAAGCATGTCTGCAGTCAGCCGAGAATTTTCAAAAATGGCCAGTCACAAAAAGTCCAAGAAATGCGGCATATTTAAGCTGCATAGGCAGGAATACTCACCATAACTGATTGTAGCTCCCATCTGCAGTTAGAATGTCTGGTGCTGGAGAGGGTACTCGCTTTTGAGCACAAAGCTGGGGCATCAAGGAGTCAAAATACATGGTTTGGCTCCTAGTCCATCGTCATGAGTCTCGACTCCTGCAGGGCCAGTTCCAAGGGACGGAGTATAAGGCAGATGCTTGGAACTGGTTGGCTCATGAACTCACCAGTGCCATAGGTGTCTCTCGGACTGGTGAGCAGGTCCGTCACCACCATGCAGACCTGAAGAAACAGAAGCAGGACCTACTGAACCAATGGATCCAGGAGGCCCGTCATATGCCAGATGCACCACTACTGAGTAGGTAGCCATGGAATGCAGTATTTAAGACATGCTAATATAGTCTAAATAATGGATAGGTATGTCTCAAGATCCCTTCATTTATTTCACAGCTGCAGGTGTCCATGCTGCGAATCAGCAAGCCTATGCAGATAGGCTGCTAAGGCTGCGCCACCAGGCAGGTTAGTAATTATTCTGCATGTATTATTATATAATATATGTGAGAGAGCATGAAAAAAGTGTTGTAGCCCAATAATAAAGCTATAAAATGCCCTGAATAAATTCTCTGCATGTACTGTTATATAACATAAGTCAGAGAGCCAGAAATAGAGTGTAGTAACCCATTAATAAAGGTAAAATAAGTCTGGAATACTATCTCTATGTGTACTGTCATATAAAATAAGTGAGCGAGCCTGAAAAAGAGTGTTGTAACCTATCAATAACAGTATAATATGTCCTGAATAGGTCTTCTGTATGCACTGTAATATCAAATAAAGGAGAGAGCCTGTAGAAAAGAGTGTTTAATGTAATTAATAAAGATATAATACTTGGAGTGTGTCTGTGTCACTTACTTTGAAATGTTGTACCCTTGCATTAAATAAATAGTACTGTTGTATTAAGTGCTGTCAACCCACAGTTGTGCAGTCCCATATAAAGTGGATGAAGGAAGTGTCAGTAGCTGTGAAGCATATAACAGTCCTCAACAGTTGGTAAATGGCTGTCATGCATAGGTAAATCTGGCACACAAGTAGCTTGTCAAGGTGTTCCCCAGAAATGTGAGTGTGCTACATGAAATGTAGGGTTCTGTAGAAAATTAACTGAAAATGTCATGTGAACACATCCAGATATGTAGATACATAAATATAAAAATAAAATATAACTATGTAGCAGTAACATCTGCATCTTGGACAGTTAGTATGTCAGATATAGGTCAGGTATATATTGAACTAGCCAAACTCATTACACAATCTAATGCATGTTGCCTAGTGTAATAATACATGTAGGGGATATACACCTGCAGTCAATAGGAATGTAGTGTAGAGTAAAAGTACTAATAAGATGTTAATGGAGGTTTCTTTTTGCACCCTACTCCATGTGTATAAACAATGCAATTCCACACCTCAATGGGTATGTCTAATCTCAAAACATTTGTTGGGACATATTCCTATTGTTCTATAAAAATCTGCATTTTCTTTGATGCATGTGCCCTGTTCAAACACCACAATCTTGGTGGCCTGTTGCCACCAATCATCCCTGCATGCTGTTGTAATGTCCACTGTCGTTCAATATATGCATGTGTTATGCTTGCTGTTCAACTGTTGTAACCCTGGTGTGTTGGGTTAATGGGAATATTACTGCATGCTGTTACAACTAATTTGGAACGCTGTTGTCTATGTTGTAATTAAACACACATAATCACAGAACGTATGGGAAGGCCGGTCCCAGCGGACCCACCTGTCCCTCCTCAGCTGGTGATTGCACCTGGCACCAGCAGGTCTGGTGACCAGTCCGGGCTACCCTCCTCTGTTGGTCCTGTGCCACCTTTGGGTGGAAGCACTGCAGGGGATGGGGCTCATCCCCCACCCTGCAAGCGTGGGCAGAGAAGGGCCACCTGTCATCCTCCGAAGGGTCCAGGTTGTGGTGCATAGGGAGATCCAGCATTTAGTCGCTTATCCCCTATGCCAGCTCGAGGCGAGAGTAGCGTGAGTCATGGGTGAGCCTGCCCCTCCAACACAGCCCCCAGCACAGCCACCCTCGAGTCTGTGAAGGTTCAATGGTGACTGCCCATGGGTGGGGATCTCAGTCCCACTGTTATCATCTGTGGGCTCATGGGTTTGCAATTTCCAAACATACGTCCCCGTCAATTGTGTTCACCCACCCCATGTGTCATAATCCGCCCCTGTATGCATCTTGTTTGTCTTGTCTGTTTACCTCCCCAACCTACCTCCCCAAATGTACCTACTTCCTCTACCTCACATTCCACTCTCACCTGACAAAAAAAAAAAAAAAAGGACAATCTGTACCCATAAAAAAATGACGCCCCATACATAGTTGCCCATTTCGCACACATGTCTGCTGGACATATAAACTGATAATTAGAATTGGCAGTACAACCTACTTTGTTGTCCTCACCCCTCTATCAGGGGTGGAAGGTTTCAAATTTCACTCCAAATTTGTAACATATGCACAGCTGTTGCTGGTAAAGAAATAGACAGCTATAGACCTTCCCTACACCCATCCTGCACATCCCGAGCTGGTTTCCCTACTGTCTTTCCCTCTTTGTGCCCCCTTTTTCACCACTTTCCTATCTCCCCATTTTCTTTTCTTTCAAAGAAATTAGCATGGGGGTTAGCAGGAGTAAGCACTTTTAAGCAGTAGTTAGCGGGTTTGAGCAACTGTGCGCATGTGTGCACTTAGCTAAGCATCGTTAAGTGTTGCGTAAACTCACGCAAACCCACTTACAACTGCTTAAAAGTGCCTTAATCACTCTGTATGTCAGGGCCCTTGTTCTGTTCAGCAGCAAAATAAAACACCTCTGTTAGTCTCGAACCCCAGACCTTGGACACACTTGACTGCATGAAGTACCACTAAGCCACAGCAGATATACAATAACTTGGTGCTGAAATAAATATATCATGCAAAACAATGAGTGAATGTAGAGGAAAAATAGGAAGGCCATAACACAAAACTTGTTCTGTGGATCTTTACCAGCAATTGTTGTGGAATTGCATTACATGACTGTGATAAGAGAAGCAGCCATTCTAGCAGCAAATAATGTTATCGAGGCACTTTACAACCCCCACACAGTATCATAGCAGGGCAAACACTGGCATATCTGATTAGGGCAGAGGCCATACTTCCTGATTGTGAAACATATTTTAGCTGTGTCCCTCTGAATCCCTCTGAAAAGTACTGACGTTAGTCAGAGAGGTGTTGTATTACACAATGAATAATCACAATAATAACAGTAGACACCGCTTGTACTTCATAAAAGGAGTACAAATCCATATGCACTGCTTCACTCAAGTCTACACTTACTGTCTGTATTAGTTGGAAGGTGTACCTCACTTTTAACTACCTATCCCTGACTCCAAGCAAATATGTATCTGAGTGTTTCATAGGCCTGGCAGAGGCACAAACACACAGGCATATCAGCTCATCTGCTGTTACACACTCTGCAAACAGCTTTGTGCAGACTTCCGCAAGCATACCCTTATGTAGGAGTACAACACAGAAATACCAAAGGATCTAACCATGTACTGGTAGCAACTGACTGTAAAAATGCCATTGTACCAGTGCTGAAAACACCTGTGAGTTGCACAGACAAAGAATAACAGGCTAACATCTGGCTACCATCTGGATAGGTTCACAGTTGGGACCTATGCAGACAGACCACCTGCCTTGATAAACCAGCAGGTACACACCAATCCATTAAGTCCAGTAAGATAACACTCACACAATAAGACGTAATGCTCTCTGTATGTCTGCACCCCCCCCATATTTTAAATATACGTGTGTTTAGGGTCAACCAAGGATGTAGGTAGGCATACTCAGTAGTGGAATTATCCAGTTTACCTCCTGTGCTAATGTCATCAATAAAAAGTACACAAACCCTGCAGAAGTGAGTACATCAATATGCACAGTATAACAGTCCACAAACATTTCATGTGTCAAAAGAATACTTCTCAATAACTACTTTTGTATGGCAGTCAATTACATAAGTAGAAAAGAGACTACATACTCACATATATCTTTTGTAAGCATTTGTAGGGGTGAGTTAAACTCTACACTAATAGCTCTGTACTGGAAGTGGCAACAGTCAGGTCTGAGTACAACATGTACATCACTGTCTATACCTCTAGCTTCAGATATAAGAAGTATACCAATCTTCTGACTTAAACAACAGTGTACACAGCAAACAAGCATGGGCCCCACTCTGGAAATTTGAAAGGGCTATGCCTACAAAACTTAGCAATTTATAGCATTGGGTTGCTATGACAGTGAGTACTGCAATTACCACACAGCAGGCTGTATGCATTTACCAAATGCTGTGCACCAATTGGTGCAGAGGTCATCACATGCACATGTGCAAATACCTATAAAAGCAGACTGTACTTGCTATCCCAACATGCAATCATTACATTGCACCTGATAAAGCTTCACAGAACTTGTGGATGAGTAAATAGTAATTACTTAATAACGCAAAAGTTTAATTGAGTATAAATACTCTAGTGAATCAGCCACCAAATATATTAATTAAGTAAAAAAAAAACTTAATTAATAAGAAAGGGAATTAAGTAGAAGCAATCTCTACTTAGGCAACACAAAAAAAAAAAATTGTCAAAAAAAAAAAAAAACAGACGGACCTGAAAGTGACAAACAGGTATGTGACAGAAATGTGATTACCGGCAAGTAGTAGATGTTTATGAAGAGTACAGTAAATACTTTGAAACATGCATATGTGGCAGCAGTAGGTATGTATGCACTGATGCCGTGCATGACTACTGCCATGGACAAATTAGTGTGTAGCTGTGTGCAGTGGGACATAACTGTGACATATGTAGCTCAGCATTTAATGTCAAACATCCAATCATGTCATCTATGTTCTGTACAGTACTGTGAATAATGGCTGTCTGGGGGAGTAGTGCAAACAGCTATATAAACATGGATGTGACAGAGTAACACATGCATGATAGTCATATAATGTGTAGCTTAGCTTTGGCAACTGCTGCACCAGGCTTGTATAGTAATGTAGCATTAGCAGCTATTAATACTCCCTGTAATATTACTGTCATGCACACGTGACAACTTTTCATGTTGTAGCAAGGCCCAACAGGTCATCCGTGAGGTGTACAGACGTACAACAGTATGTACCTTGTGTGTGTATGACACACACATATGTAGAGATATTTATGTGTCAGATATATTAGCATCTTAACATGTGCATAGAGCAAGGTACATACTGCAACTGTTTGTGAAGGGTGGACATATATATGTTGGTGAAGGTTGTTATGTGCATATTTTCATGTAGGTTGTAGTGTGTGGTGAACAAGACAGCATACAGTGCTGGTATATGACATGTGGTGTTTAAACGCTGTGGGTATGATTTGCTAAGTTTATAGTCTTCGAGACAGGGAGTCCTGCTAAAGATACATGGCCTGAGAATACCCTCAATGCATTCTGCACAAGACTGTGCAAAATTATTACATAACTCTATCTCTCTCAACCCTTGCATAATTGATATCCCCACCATGAAAGGTGGACTATATATATGCCTACATGTAAATCTATATGTACACCAATGGATGTTTATATGCACGCTCAAGCTCAATGTTGTAAATGTATTGCCATCCCTTTTGTTAAAAACCCTGTAGCCATGAACTACCACATAGGTGGTAGTCTACTCAACACCAAAAGTGTGATAACAGACCATGGGACACAGGTGGACAATAGTGTCCCTTTTGATAATCACAGTGCCACACTAGTCATGTAAACTGTGTATGGTCCACATGTCATCTTAAAAGGTGTGTCATACATGGAATGAGAGGTCAGTGTTCCACTCTACTCATCAGTCATAAAACCCATCATAGAGTACAATGGGCCTTCTGGTATGTACCTCAGAAGACATCTACAGCAACTGTAGATGCCAAGCACAAACACCACAAAGAGTATTACCAGACTCAAACAGATGCCCTATGCAGACTGTCTTACAAAACCACAGCTATGCTGTGTCGCATACCGCACACCCAGAGCCAACCTCTGCCTAACATACAAAGCTATGCCAAACCCACAGGTGTTGGACATGGTCCATGTCAACAGATCAAAATCCCTACAAGCTACACACTGTACTGATCTAAATCTTGTAAAGTCAAAAAGCAGAACATGCTGGAGTGGTACATTCTCATCTCAGACACATACCATATCCTGGAACTAACTACCTATCAATAGCAAAGAAAGGTCCTCATTAGCAGTCGTCATGAATAATCATGATGAATGGATATGACATAGGAAATACAACTCAGGAATCACCTCTGTGGCTCTGCATGACAGGGGCACATGAACTTAAATTACATGGGTATTGGCCAGCTAAGATCTAGCTGTATTCAACTGGACGTATAAGAGAATTTAAGTACCTTTATCTGCACTTTTTTTTCAAATAATACAGTATTTAAATTGATTTAACTGTGTTGCATGATTATTAACTGAACTGGAAGTTTTGACTCTGTTCTTCAGTTAGGTTTCCCACTCACCCTCCCTGTTTCTGTTTTAGTGTTAATCTTAGTGGCTTTGAAACTGCCCACCCCTCTTGTAAATTTGTCTTTGGATACTCCTTCTGGTCCCATCTCATTTGCACTCTCAACTGAGTGCAGTGAGATCATATTCTGATTTCAGGCACTCCTACTGTGTACAAAGAGAACATCTGGGAAAGAGAACAAAAAACATTTAAGCGTGTTTCCTGCCTTTCCTGTTAAGTGGTCTAGACTGTTTGTAGGCTTCTGAGCCCCCAAAGCCCTTCTGTGTTGGAGGGAAGCCTTCTAGCTAACTTTTGTTTCTTATAACTAGCCAGTTTTCTAGTTTCAGCACTCAAATCTGTTTCTTTGAACTCAGCACTTGTTCAGAACTCATTGTAAGCACTACATAAGCTGCAAATTACTACAGCACTCAACTTTCCTCACTTGTCTAGTGGAAAGCCGTTTTTAGTACTTAATAAATAAGCACTTATCCAGGCATGTCTAAGGGTCAGCTCCCAGTGATTTCTCCTGTCTACCTGATGAATTTGGGCATCTTGGGGCAATGCAGCAATTGCCTCATGTACACAGATAACCCTCTCCTCCTACCACCCAACACTACAACCTGTGAAAGATGCACTTATATAGCCAAACTGGAAGCAAAGCTCTCTTCACCCAAGGCTGGACTAGACAGTCAAGAAGAGAAGGTAAACGCTTGCACCACACCACACTCATCACATAGTCCCTCAAAACATACACCACCAAAACACACACATAGAAACACAAAACACACACCTACATTCATGGAGGCTCTCAATAAAAACCTGCCCAAGCATCAGAGACATCCAAAGCATAAACACAAGCAAACTCCACCCCCCAACACAACCCAAATGACACATAGCCCACAAACTCAGTGTGCCACTCAACCACAGCCCATAAGGCATAACAACGTACCTAACACTCTAGTCATAGGTGACTCTATAGTCAGGCACACTGATGTTCCACTCACTAGACTAAACAAGTAGAAAGTTACTGTCAGCTGCCTGTCAGGTGCCAGGATCCGCCACATAACGCATGCACTCAGGTCACTCCACAATAAGTACAAATATGACACTGTCATTGTCCATGTTGGTGTGAATGACCTGAGATGTACCTCCCTGGACTACATGAAAAGAGACATGGAGGAGCTCTCCGATCTTGTATCCCAGGCAGGTATGACCCAAACCCTAAGTAGCATCCTGACATCACCCAGAATGATACCACAGTACAAGGACAAAATGATTGACTTCAACAATTGGCTAAGCTTCTGGTGTCATTCTAAGGGGATCCAGTATTTGTCTGCCTGGGATGACATGATCGACAGTCCACGATGCTTTGCCAGAGATGGCCTGCACCTGTCACCCTTAGGATTCCGGATACTGGCTAAGGCTCTTGACACCCAATAGTGCCTTTTTTAGGCAAGGGTCAAATGACAAATTCACCACCATAACAGGTACAAGTAAGCAAAATCTGAGGGTAATGCTACTCAATGCTAGAAGTCTAAACCTCAAAATGCACTCACTCGAGGCACTCCTTAAAATGGAGAACATTGACATCTGTGCAGTGACAGAGACCTGGTTCAAAGCTCCAGAGAGCACCCCTGCATTACCAGGCTTCAATTCATACCACACCTTTCGGCCACCTAACCCAGAAAGAAGCACTAGAGGTGGAGGCGTGTCCATATTCATTAAGGATATCCACACCTCCAGGCTAGTTGCACAGCATAATGCATCCGAGATTATCCAAGTGCAACTAACTCTGGGCAAGACCGCAATCCAAATTGTAGCTTGCTACAGACCCCCCACCATGCCCCAGGATTTACACTCTTCATTTCTTGATACACTGGAAAGTATTAGGGTACAACCCAACACCCTAATAATGGGCGAAACACCCTAATAATGGTCGATTTCAACTACCCCACCATTAACTGGGAAAACTACTCATGTACCAACTCTTTTGCTCAACGTTTTCTAGAATTCATAAATTCCAATGCCTTGGATCAACTTATTCACACCCCCACCAGAGGCAGCAATATCCTAGACCTGGTCATTACCAACATGGGAAACTGGTGCTCCACACCAGAGGTCAATTCCTCGTTGGTCAGATCCGACCACAAGCTAATCAGCCTAGACATCCACATCCCACCCCCACCCCCAGTTAGGGAAACCATCGTAAAAAACTTCTCCAACGCCAACGTCACACTTCTTAAGACAGAAGTGGCAAACTTCATGACACCCATGCAGATGGACAATAGAGGTATGACTGCCAAATCCTACACAAATGTACTTTATAAGCACTTACACAAGTGCATGGATCATGCTATCCCTAATAGAACCAAGATGTTATCCTCCAAAAAAGGAAGCCAATCTGGTGGTCCTCTGCCATAAACAAACTCTACAACAGAAAAGAAACTGTTGCAAAAAAGAGTAAAATCCCATGACTGGAGGAACTCCCTGGTCAACCTCAGTAAGAAGCTGAGATCCCTCATAAAATCCTTCAAAGCTAGTTATGAAAACAAAATTGCCACTGACTCTAAAGACAACCGCAAAGCATTCTATAGCTATGTCAAGAATCTAAATGGGAACACTCAGATCTGCTCTGAGTTACAGCACAATGGCACTAAATATACAGAACCAACTGATATTACCAACATCCTAGCAGATAGGTTCAGTGCTAACTTTAATCCCCTCTCACCCCCTAGAGGGCCCATATTTAGACCAGAAGAATGCAAAGTTCCTATAATCATGGCTGCACAGGTAAAAAACACACTTTCCAAAGCCAAGAACACAGCATCCATGGGACCTGACAATATCCCAGGCTGCGTTCTACATGAACTACAGAATGAACTGGCACGCTACCTAAGTACCATGTTCAGTCATAGCCTCATCTCAGGCTTTGTACCCACTGAATGGCACACCATGGCAGTTATCCCACTCCACAAAGGGGGGAGCCACGACGGACCCCGGGAACTACCGCCCCATTAGCCTGACGAGCCTGGTCTGCAAGGCCATGGAACGTATCATTGTGGAACTCATAAACAAAGACATTGGTAATCTCCAAACTTTGGACCCTACCCAGTTTGGATTTGTAAAAGGCAGATCATGTCTCCTAAATCTGATTGACTTCTTTGAAGCAGTCACCAAAGCCATAGATGAGGGTAAAATGGTTCACACAGCTTATCTAGATCTCGCCAAGGCTTTCAACACCATCCCCCACTCTGGAATTATAGATAAGCTTACTAAACTAGGTATAAATCCCTATGTCACAAGATGGGTTGCCAACTGGCTCACGGACAGAACCCACACTGTGAAAGTAGCGGATTCCAAATCCGACTTCAGACCAGTGACAAGTGGAGTACCACAGGGTTCAGTCCTGGGTCCTCTCCTGTTTGGTATCTACTTCCGTGAAGTGCAGGCCAACACAGAAGGTCTTTGGCTAACAAATTTTGCAGATGACTGCAAACTAGGAGCCATAATCGAAACTCCTAATGATGTGGACAAACTACAAAAAGGCCTCACTGAGACAGATACCTGGTGTCAAAGCCATGGCCTGAAGCTCAATGCCAAAAAGTGTATTGTCATCCCCTTTGGTAAAAACTCTGTACCCATGAACTACCACATAGCTGGTAGTCTACTTAATGCCAAAAATGTGATAAGAGTCCTTGGGACACAGGTGGACAGTAGTCCCTCCTTTGATAATCACATCGCCACACTGATCAGGAAATCCTTCTATGTGGCTCATTTCATCACAAAAGGATTCTTAGCCAGAAAAAAAGAGTTCATTGTTCCCCTCTACTCATCACTCATTAGACCCATTATAGAGTACAACGCCCCTTTGGGTATGTACCTCACAAGACATCTACAACAACTGGAAAGACCACAGAAATACCTCACAAAGAGGATTACTGACCTCAAACAGATGCCCTATGCAGACCGTCTCAAAAAATTACAGCTTTACTCCATCGCATATCACCTACTCAGGGGCGATCTCTGCCTAACATACAAAGCTATGTCAAACCCAGAACTGTTGGACATGCTCCACTTAAAGAAATCCCAATCCCTCCGAGCTACACTCTCTAGGGACCTAAACCTTGTCACCACAATAAACAGAACATGCTGGAGGGATAGATTCCTGTCCCAGAGATTTCCCATACTCTGGAACAGACTACCTATCTATGTCAAACAGAGCTCCTCATTAGCACTCTTCAAGAAAAATCGTGATGATTGGATGGGAAATGGGAAATTCACCCCGGGGATCACTTCTGTGGCTCTGCTCGACAGGGGCACAGGAAAATTATTTTCTTGGGTGGCGAAAGCCAGGGTACATTTTTTGTCTAGGCTTGTATGGGCCCTAGGGCCGATAGCCTAGTACCTACCTATGAACCTATGAATCTAAGGGCAGGGTACTGTATGGCTAACTTCTATAGGCCCTACGCCTAATAGCCTATGAGCTACCTATGACCTGATACACACACGCATGTACATGTTGCATTAATTACTATGTGAGGTTGAGTGAGTATGATGGTGAATGTGTAGGTGAATGTGTCAACATTGTGTATATGTGTGATAGCCTAGTGGGTAAATGTTTATATCATGGTATGTAGTGTTCTAGCTATGATCCCCACAAAAGATATGTATGCTATTGCTAGGTAGCATAAGCAGTATGCTATATGGTGTGACATAGTCCCATGGTGTTGACTGAAGTGTGCCATTGTAGGCTAAAGCAGTACATGTATGCTCATTGATTGTTGACACTACTGAATACAAATCCCGTATGAACTGTAGTACTACCTGAAGCTGTACGCCTAAACAGCACAGTATGGTGTATATCCACATTGCTTTGAAACACTGTTTTGTTTGTTACCTGTAGTCCCCACACATTACATACCTCAGGCATAAGGTTTTGTA
Source organism: Protopterus annectens (assembly GCF_019279795.1). Classification (NCBI taxonomy): domain Eukaryota; kingdom Metazoa; phylum Chordata; order Ceratodontiformes; family Protopteridae; genus Protopterus; species Protopterus annectens. Next base: position 137,501,964 of record NC_056729.1, read on the forward strand.
AGTGCTGACACACAGTACTGTATGGTACACAGGTAAAGCTCATCTGGGTTGCCATACCTTTGTGTCTTGTAGGTATGTCTGATGTGTGTGTGGGTATGCCTGTAACATGGCCTGGGTCATATGTGTGTTACAGGATATAAGTGCATATCTAGCAACATGTAAAGTGTAGTACAGCAGTATGCCACCTATATTGATGAATGTGCACATATGTTACTTAGGGGTTTGCTATCAACAAGTAGTGTGGTGTACTGGTAGTACTGTAACTGTACTTTACAATCATTTCAATGGATGACAAATTTCTGTATCCATTAGCTTCATATATACCTCCTGTGGCTAGGTGGTGCATTGTGTCACATACAGTGTGCCATGTGCTATTGTATAGTCTTACATACTGGTTTCACTTAGTTGCTGTGCAGAACATGGTTTAATATATAGAACGTGCCAGGCACTGTCAGGCAGTTGTGGGCTGAGCACTGATGTGTGGTATTAAAAGTGTGTATCTACTGACAGCCAATAGGTTGCTATATATGGGATTTCATTGATATCTGTACTTTAGAATGTTGAGTGTGCCACAAGACTTGCTCACAATATTTGTCTTATTTTCTTCCAGGGACATGTCTCATCATCGCAACCCTGCCTATTCCCCTGAAGAGGAGGAAGTAATCATATCCACACTAGTACATCACACCCTGCTGTTCTCCAGAACCATCCAGGACCAGCATGAGCGCACTGCACTGTGGCAGGATGTTGTCCATCGGGTTAATGATGTAGGCATGCATAACTGGACTTATGAGCAGGTGCGCCATCACTGCAGTGATTTAATTAGACATGTCCGGCAGCATGCCTCTGATGTCCACAGACAACAGCTTACCACAGGTGGTGGTGCAGCATCACACCCGCCCCTCACCAGAGTGGAAGAGCTGCTCCTCAGCATGGTGGTTCCTGGCCAACCACTACAACAAACATGTGTCATAATGGAGGCCGGAGTCACCCAACAAGTTGACTCCGAGCATGCAGGTAACATGCCATATCTGTAGACTACTGTTAGCTCGGTTGTTAGAACATGCATATGTCAGATGTGTACTGTGTAAGCGCTTTCGTTTACTAGAATGAGTAAACTTCATCAGACAATTACATACAGGAAATAAATGCTTTAAATATAAAACAGTTCATGACATCATTTCCTATGCTGGAGAACAGTCTAAAAAGAAGTCCCAAATAAATACAAATAAAACATCTACTCCTACATATGAAACACATCAAAATTCTATAAATGTTCATCTAAAAATATATATACATCTAAATATGTTTACATAAAAATATATAACTATAAAAAATTCCATTCTATCTAAGTAATGCTTTCAATTTCAGCAAACTCATAATAGAAATTGTGTCATTTAACCCTGGCAGAACTGAGGCATTTAATTTAGGTTGCCACATTAGTTCTTTTTCTTCAAGTTTCAAACTAATTGATCCCCCTTGATCATAATCATTAATTTTTTCAATAATCAAAAAGTGAAAATCATGTTCTGGAAATGACATAATATGCCTAGCCAGTACATTATTCTCATTTATTTTGCCTATGGCATAACAGTGTTCATAAATTCTACTCTTTAGGGGTCTCGCTGGTCTGGACAATTTATTAACATACAAAGCTATGCCAAACCCACAGGTGTTGGACATGCTCCATGTCAACAGATCAAAATCCCTACAAGCTACACACTGTACTGATCTAAATCTTGTAAAGTCAAAACGCAGAACATGCTGGAGTGGTACATTCTCATCTCAGACACATACCATATCCTGGAACTAACTACCTATCAATAGCAAAGAAAGGTCCTCATTAGCAGTCGTCATGAATAATCATGATGAATGGATATGACATAGGAAATACAACTCGGGAATCACCTCTGTGGCTCTGCATGACAGGGGCACATGAACTTAAATTACATGGGTATTGGCCGGCTAAGATCTAGCTGTATTCAACTGGACGTATAAGAGAATTTAAGTACCTTTATCTGCACTTTTTTTCAAATAATACAGTATTTAAATTGATTTAACTGTGTTGCATGATTATTAACTGAACTGGAAGTTTTGACTCTGTTCTTCAGTTAGGTTTCCCACTCACCCTCCCTGTTTCTGTTTTGGTGTTAATCTTAGTGGCTTTGAAACTGCCCACCCCTCTTGTAAATTTGTGTTTGGATACTCCTTCTGGTCCCATCTCATTTGCGCTCTCAACTGAGTGCAGTGAGATCATATTCTGATTTCAGGCACTCCTACTGTGTACAAAGAGAGCATCTGGGAAAGAGAACAAAAAACATTTAAGCTTGTTTCCTGCCTTTCCTGTTAAGTGGTCTAGACTGTTTGTAGGCTTCTGAGCCCCCAAGCCCTTCTGTGTTGGAGGGAAGCCTTCTAGCTAACTTTTGTTTCTTATAACTAGCCAGTTTTCTAGTTTCAGCACTCAAATCTGTTTCTTTAAACTCAGCACTTGTTCAGAACTCATTGTAAGCACTACATAAGCTGCAAATTACTACATCACTCAACTTTCCTCACTTGTCTAGTGGAAAGCCGTTTTTAGTACTTAATAAATAAGCACTTATCCAGGCATGTCTAAGGGTCAGCTCCCAGTGATTTCTCCTGTCTACCTGATGAATCTGGGCATCTTGGGGCAATGCAGCAATGGCCTCATGTACACAGATAACCCTCTCCTCCTACCACCCAACACTACAACCTGTGAAAGATGCGCTTATATAGCCAAACTGGAAGCAAAGCTCTCTTTACCCAGGACTGGACTAGACAGTCAGGAGGAGAAGGTAAATGCTTGCACCACACCACACTCATCACATAGTCCCTCAAAACATACACCACCAAAACACACACACATAGAAACACAAAACACACACCTACATTCGCGGAGGCTCTCAATAAAAACCTGCCCAAGCATCAGAGACATCCAAAGCATAAACACAAGCAAACTCCACCCCCCAACACAACCCAAATGACACATAGCCCACAAACTCAGTGTGCCACTCAACCACAGCCCATAAGGCATAGCATTACCCAACACTCTAGTCATAGGTGACTCTATAGTCAGGCACACTGCTGTTCCACTCACTAGACTAAATAAGGAGAAAGTTACTGTCAGCTGCCTGTCAGATGCCAGGATCTGCCAGATAATGCATGCACTCAGGTCACTCCACAATAAGTACAAATATGACACTGTCATTGTCCATGTTGGTGTGAATGACCTGAGACGTACCTCCCTGGACTACATGAAAAGAGACATGGAGGAGCTCTCCGATCTTGTATCCCAGGCAGGTATGACCCTAACCCTAAGTAGCATCCTGCCATCACCCAGAATGATACCACAGTACAAGGACAAAATGATTGACTTCAACAATTGGCTAAGCTTCTGGTGTCATTCTAAGGGGATCCAGTATTTGTCTGCCTGGGACAACATGATCGACAGTCCACGATGCTTTGCCAGAGATGGCCTGCACCTGTAACCCTTAGGATTCCGGATACTGGATAAGGCTCTTGCCACCCCTATAGTGCCTTTTTTAGGAAAGGTTCAAATGACAAATTCACCACCATAACAGGTACAAGTAAACAAAATCTGAGGGTAATGCTACTCAATGCTAGAAGTCTAAACCTCAAAATGCACTCACTCGAGGCACTCCTTAAAATGGAGAACATTGACATCTGTGCAGTGACAGAGACCTGGTTCAAGGCTCCAGAGCACCTGCATTACCAGGCTTCAATTCATACCACACCTTTCGGCCACCTAACCCAGAAAGAAGCACTAAAGGCGGAGGCGTGTCCATATTCATTAAGGATATCCACACCTCCAGGCTAGTTGCACAGCATAATGCATCCGAGATTACCCAAGTGCAACTAACTCTGGGCAAGACGGCAATCCAAATTGTAGCTTGCTACAGACCCCCCACCATGCCCCAGGATTTACACTCCTCATTTCTTGATACACTGGAAAGTATTAGGGTACAACCCAACACCCTAATAATGGGCGAAACACCCTAATAATGGGTGATTTCAACTACCCCACCATTAACTGGGAAAACTACTCATGTACCAACTCTTTTGCTCAACATTTTCTAGAATTCATAAATTCCAACGCCTTGGATCAACTTATTCACACCCCCACCAGAGGCAGCAATATCCTAGACCTGGTCATTACCAACATGGGAAACTGGTGTTCCACACCAGAGGTCAATTCCTCGTTGGTCAGATCCAACCACAAGCTAATCAGCCTAGACATCCACATCCCACCCCCAGCCCCAGTTAGGGAAACCATCATAAAAAACTTCTCCAACGCCAACTTCACACTTCTTAAGACAGAAGTGGCAAACTTCATGACACCCATGCAGATGGACAATAGAGGTATGACTGCCAAATCCTACACAAATGTACTTTATAAGCACTTACACAAGTGCATGGATCATGCTATCCCTAATAGAACCAAGATGTTATCCTCCCAAAGGGATCCGCTTACCCTTTACCCCCAACCAATATCGTGGGTAATGGAAATACAGGTTTGCTTAGTGAACAAAATAATTTGGGGAATAATTCTCGAGTTGATTTAGATAATAGTGATGATGTAATTAGTACTAGTGGCGAGACAACTCCGGTGAGGAAAAGTGAAAGACTTGCCACTAAACATGGGAACAACAAATCCAATACCAACAATATCATCAATATTAATCAACAACAGGGTTTTCAGGTTCGCAAAAAAATGAACACTGGGGGGCAACAAAGTCATTCTCTGCCTTAACGCCAGTACAAGAAAAAATTCCAGAACAAGAGAAGGAGATAATCCCTTCTCCTGTCCTCTTCGAGGATATGGAGGATACCACTTTTCAACAAAGGACAGTACAAGTATTAATGAACAGCACACAGGATTTCAAGATTTATAATTTTTCTTCCTTTAATGCTGAACCTTTGCTTATTGATACCCTTGCTAAAGGTCTCACCTTTATTCCTGCAAGGAGAAGTGATGTAGCAAGAACTTTAACTTACTTAAAAACTTTTACAAGGAAATTGAATTTGAATGTGGTTTTGGGGAACAACTCAAGTCTTATTAAGGACTTTAAGGTTGCCAGCATTTTTAACCCAAATTTACATCCTTCTATCTTGCTTTTTGAGAAAATATGTGAGAATGATTTTAGAGCACTGTTGAATACTGGTTGTTTACCTAACTCATTAGGGAATAATTTAACCCAATTGGAGAAGGATATATTGAATGACCTCAAGTTTGCTAACATTCATATTTGTAAACCTGATAAGAGGGTGGGTTAGTATTTATGAATAAGGAAGATTATCTTTCAAACATGGAATCATTATTAACTAATGAGGCCTATACCAGGGTATCCCTTAATGAACTAAATGGAGCATACCGTAGACTTAAGGGTTTTATCAATGATTTATTAATTGAAGGCCGTATTGATTTAGATCTTTTCAATTTCCTAGTTATTCTCCATTTGGTGACCCCAACTTTGTTTGGGCTACCTAAAATACATAAGAACCTAACAAAACCCCCCTTCTGTCCCATAATTGATGGGCGACAATCTATTACCTATGGGTGTGCCAAGTTTGTTGATAGTAAACTTAAGGAGGTTTTGAAAAATGAAAAGCAAATATGTAGAGACTCTTGGGCATTTTTGGAGGCTATGCACAACTTTCCCTTTGATGAGAATTTGAATTTTTTGACTATTGATATTCGTGACTTATACACCTCTATTCCACAAGATTTAGTGTGTGAAAGGGTTAGAGATTTTTTGTTGGATCAAAAACTGAATGGACAGGATGTGGAATTAATCATCTATCTCCTTGAATTAGTTTTGAATAATAATTATTAATTATTTTTTATTCAACAAAGAATATTATTTGCGGAGAACGGGTGTAGCCATGGGGTCCCCCTGTGGGGCAACCTTTGCTAATACAGTGATGGCATATTGGGAAAAACAGTTTCTTTTTAAAGATTCTGATTTTCAGAGTAAGGCCGCATGGTACACCCGTTACCTGGATGATATTTTTATTCTTTGGAAGGGCGATAAATCTGCTTTGTTGAAAAAATTACTAACCTTACTGACTTTTTAAAATTTACCTGGGAATTTCATAATAACCACATTTCTTTTCTTGATGTTGATCTGACTAAAAATTGTTTAATTAATAGTTTCACTTCTAGAATTTTTAGGAAACCCACTTATTCAAACGCATTTCTACATTTCTCTAGCTGCCATCCACTCCATCAAAAGAGAGGAGTTGTCAAGGGACAGCTCGTGAGGGCAGCAAGAATGACTACTCTAGAGAATGAGTTTTTTGAGGAATGTAGCTTATTGAAAAATATGTTTATTAAACGTGGGTATCCTAATGGAATGGTAGAAGACCTTATTGATGAAGTATCTAATAAAAGGTTTTGGGGTTCTTTTATACCAATTTTAAACATTAAGGAAGTTAATGATTCATTTAATTTTGAACCTGACGGTTCTAGTCTGAATATTTTAATTAGGGATGGGAGCAATACACAACAAATGGATCTTCCTGGTGGTGACTTTGGTAAATTAAGTTTTATCATTACTTTTTCAATAGATGCCCCCTTCTTGAGATCCATTTTATTTAAGAATGGGTATTTTTTACTTGATGACCACTCGATTAGGAAGCACATAAGCGAACATCCATGTGCTGTGTTTAGAAAGGGTAAAAATCTGAAAACATTATTGGAATCTAATAATGTTAAATGTCATCTCCCACACTGTGGAATGTTTAAATGTGGAGGCTGCCAATGGTGTAAATTTATTAATGTAACAACTTCATTCTTAGTCAATGGTAATAAATATTATATCACTGATAAATTTAATTGTAACACAAGGGAGGTGGTTTATTTAGCATCATGTCTAAAATGTTCTGCCTTTTATGTGGGCAAAATGGATAGACCCCTAAAGAGTAGAATTTATGAACACCGTTATGCCATAGGCAAAAGAAATGAAAATAATGCACTGTTTAGGCATATTATGTCATTTCCAGAACATGATTTTCACTTTTTGATTATTGAAAAAATTAATGATTATGATAGAGGGGGACCAATTAGTCTGAAATTTGAAGAAAAAGAACTAATGCGGCAACTTAAATTAAATGCCTCAATTCTGCCAGGGTTAAATGTCACAATTTCTATTATGAGTGTGCTGAAATTGAAAGCATTACTTAGATAGAATGGAATTTTTTATAGTTATATATTTTTATGTAAACATATTTAGATGTATAGATATTTTTAGATGAACATTTATAGAATTTTGATGTGTTTCATATGTAGGTGTAAATGTTTTATTTGTATTTATTTGGGACTTCTTTTTAGACTGTTCTCCAGCATATGAAATGATGTCATGAACTGTTTTATATTTAAAGCATTTATTTCCTGTATGTAATTGTCTGATGAAGTTTACTCATTCTAGTAAATGCAAGCGCTTACTATATTATCCTTTTGCTTCAGTGTGGATTCTTTTCTTCTTTTGTGATTTTAAAGTTGTTTTTTCTTGAATTAGTTTAGATGTGTACTGTGTATTTGGAAGATGTGGAGCCTGGTGTTGTGCAATACTGGTAATTTTGAACATAATCTGTATGCCTGTGACTGCCAACTGTTGTACTACTGTAAAATTGCAAAGTCACAGCAGCAATGCCACAGTTGTTGACACTGACAAACTGTATCATATCCTTGTAGGTCCCTGTGGTGTGACAGCAAGTTAGCAGACCCATGCTGGTGAGTGTTCTACATTTCATATGGAAAATAACATGTGCATGTCATAGGTGGGTTTTAGGCCATTTACACATGTACAACACCTACACATAATGCATGCTCTGCAAGTTTTATGTGGGACTATGCACATCCCAGTAGCATGAGTGGCTGCCTCAAACACATGCTATACACAGAACATCCCAAACAATTGTGGTACACTGTAGTGGACATTGTATAGGCAGAGTCAATACACATGCACACAACATACACCACCTTGTCATATGCAGTACATGTCAATATGATACACATGGCATATGTAGACACCTGCTGTAAGGTCAGACTCCAGTATCCCAAATGTCATCCACACAGCACACATACTATACCTGAGGGGTAGAGGCCTATCATGGGGCATTGCAAATCTCTTCAACAAACAAGACATTCATGTTAGGCAATGCTCCCTATTGAACACCTTACATACCCATGTAACAACTGCCTGTGAAATGGTTAATGTAGCCACAGTGCTGCGGTTCAGGTACAGCAAGATAGTTGCCAGTGTGGCACACATTAGTGGCCTTGAGTGACCACATGATGCTGCCTGATGATGGTTCATGGTACTACATCACATCCAGTTACAGTAACTACAGTACAACACATAGCATTCATTGCTATACACCTGACAGTTGTGTGCATCCAACCATGGTATGTATACCTGTGAGTGATGGTGCACAGGACATTGAAAAGCATTTAATACTTGTACAGCAATGTTGTGTCCATGTACACATTGTGTTCCAGGGTGAGGCCAGTCATTGAACAACACACATGCATTAAACACATGCATACTGTTATTAACAAGGACTCTCTACACTCACACTGCATGCTGTTGAGCAACACACATCTTGCATACTGGCACGTGTGATAGGACTCTTTGGCTTGTGATACTGTACTCCACCATCAACCACTAATGGGTATGTTCTGGATTGCTGTTGATGTGTGTGTGTGTCTACTTTAGTGAGTAGTGTATTTGTGTGCATGTGTGCATGTGTGCTTGTGGCATGTGTGCATGTGTGCATGCGTGCATGAGTTCATGTGTGCATGTGTGCATGTGTTCATGTGTTCATGTGTGCATGTGTGCTAACAACATGTACAGATTGTAAAGTATGTTTCCTGTCTCCTTCTCGCAGGTGCTGAGGTTGTGTTGATTAAGTGCAGCGGGGAACTTGAAGACACTGCCACAAATAGTGGAGATGATGAAATGTGTTGTGGCAGAGGCAGGTTTGACAGGGTCTGTCGTTGTTCCACCAATCGACAGTACACAGCTTTCCACACCATCTATGCGCGCATTCATACTGCCAATACATCCCTCATCACCAATGGCCTTAGCTGAGGGACAGCATACAGTAGGCATTGACCAGGATAGTGTGGTATCTATGGCACATGCATCCCCTCACAGCAGCCATACCAAGATTCCTGGAATGGTACCACATAGGCGGATGTCCAGGGATTCTCGTGGGAGCACTGCTGGTCATAATGCCCCTGGCAGACGTGCCCCCACAGGTCTTACAACCTCAGGTATGTTCTGGGCTGAAATGCAGGCACAGGCATGTAAGGAATGGTACACCAGACAGGGACTGAGGGCACAGAGAGCCCATAACACTGCTATCAATGACAGTATCCATGACCTTGTGGTTGCAGTGTGTCACTACACTGAGGTCATTGATAGATGTTGGGGGGAGACATTAGATGTCCTCCGCAATGTAATGTCCATGTGCCAGGACAGTGCAGGACGGCCAAGACGTCGACATGGATGTATGCCAGCAACATCATTGGCTGGCAGTCGTTGCATACGACACACAAGTCACAGCCACTCCCGTAGTGGCAGTACCAGCCCCAGCAATGTTGGAGCAGGGCTGTCAATAGACCATCATAAAAGACCATGTGCACGTGGCTCTGGCCAGTCCCAGCAGGGACATGGGTCCAGTCAACATCCCTCTGCCTCTGATGATAGTACCCAGTCTGGCTTAGTACTCGGTACTGTCCATTGCACCCCTGCCAGGCACAGGTACTGTGTCCGTGGCCAGAGATGGTGATATGTCCAGCCTCGCAGGTACAGTCTGTGGCTGAACCACAACCTCCTGTATATGGCAGCTACATGGTGGAACTGTGTGCATGCAGGCACACACACATAATCCAAACACCTAGGGCTAACACATACACACACACACACACATTACATCAACATTGACCCATGCTGTACTGTTGTCCCTCACACACACACACACACACACACACACACACACACACACACACACGCATGCACACACACATATATGTCGATTGGATAGGTCAATGTCTGGCTCTGGCAAACCAACAACACACCCTGTGCATATGATGAAACTGTGCCACCTGCTGTCATCTGTAACATTGATGCAGGAACAGGCTAACATGGTGCTGATGCACAGGGTGACTTTATAACAGTGTAGCAATGTTAGCATGTTGTCAACAGTACAGTGTAATGATATCCCTGTAGGTATATCTGAGCAGGCATGATGCATTAAAGCTATGATTATCAATGTAGTATTGTTTACAACAGTGTAAATTCCAAAAATGTATTGTCCGCCCATGTACCACTTGGTTGATGTGTGTAGTTTTGGCAGCATGTGTTGGTGAGTGGACAGTATGTGTATGATGTGTGCAGTTCAGATTTGCAGGTGTACATTTGTGACCATGGTGGAGGTGCACTGTCTGCATGTACATGCATAGTGGACACATGGGAAGGGTGACATGCCCTGTATTACACAGTGTCAAGACTTCATTGTTTCTGTTGGTGGCCAGTATGCATTTTAAGACACATATGTTTTAACTTGGGTACACATGTTTGTATGACATGGTTTGACACTATGCTGTGGGTGATACTGTTACTATCTGTCATTGGTTTGCATTCTGGTAGTGTACACAACCTCAACAGCCTGACTATAACCAATTGTTAGATGATGTCTTGACAACTGACACACAGATGTAGCTAACTCAGTAACATTTGGATCCGTCCGGTACTATACTATACCAGTAACCAGTGCTATTGACCATCAAACATGCCTGGGACCACTCCTGTTTGGCATATAGCCCTCTTAGGTACAAGCAAACACACTAGGGATATGTCCGTCCACATCTGGAAATGCATACAGTGGCCTACAATGCATTCTCCGGTTGAGACACTTATCCTCCACAAGGGTATCATACAGATAGATACCTGTTGTCCAACCATGCTGTTAAGCTGTAAGCCAAATATAGCATAGTCATCCACATTTATTGAACATTGCATCCCGACAGTACCACATAGGTAGTAGCCCCAAACATGTAGAATGGGTACCGATGTGTACATATGACCTAAGTGTTATGTCATCTGTCCTTTCTTATTCACATTTCCATAGGTATTCTGAAGCCCCCCGGTGTATCACATAACCAATAAGGGGTCTGTATGCATATCCACAAAGTTGTTGTACACCTATAATGAATGTCCATTATTGACAGACTTTGTTGTGTTTCAACATGTCTGAAATATACCCAAGGCATGAACCCTCACTCACACTATTCTATAGAAACTGTCATGGGTGTGTGTGACACAGATGACCTAGGCCACAGATAACTACAGTGGCTGGCCTTGTCACAAACATACATATGTGACCGAAGGTCTGAGAAGCAGCAGCACAATCTGTCATAGGTGACAGATATATTCATGTAGAAAGCAGGCTTCACACCTTTGAACTAATTGAGGTCACATGTACATATATGTATTTGCCACACAGATACCTGAAGTGTGCAATGCACATATTGTTGTTATACTGATATGTCATACAGTAGTAAAAGCTAAACACACAACACATTAACCAATGATATCACACACACACAGCAATTGCAGGATTCAAACCCCTATTTAACTATGCTGTGATACTAGAAAGATACACATCAACACGACGCGCTATATGTTTTTATTGGGAGTTTTTGTTTCCACTGCTATTTTTGTGGGATGCTGACATCATCAGACTTGCAAAACAGGAATATAACACTTTTAAGGTGTTTGCCTAGTCTCCAAAATGGGCAACACTCTCAAAGGAATTCACACAGAAACATATATATCCCCCCCACACACTCAGCAATTGCAGGATTCAAACCCCTACCTAACAATGTTGGGATATTAGAAAAATATGCATTAACACGACGTGCTATATGCTTTACTGAGAGTTTTCATTTCCACTGCTATATTCGTAGGATGCTGCCATCATCAGACTTCCCAAACAGGAATATAACACTTTTAAGGTGTTTGCCTAGTCTCCAAAAAGGGCAATACTCTCAAAGGAATTCACACAGAAACATACACCCCCCCCAGCAATTGCAAGATTCAAACCCCTACCTAATTATGTTATTACATTAGAGAAATACGCATTAACACGACATGCTATATGCTTGAGTGAGATAATTCGTTTCCACTGCTATATTTGTAGGATACTGACATCATCAGACTTGCCAAACAGGAATATAACACTTTTGAGGTGTTTTCCTAGTCTCCAAAAAGGGCAATACTCTCAAAGGAATTCACACAGAAACATACACACACACCCTCAGCAACTGCAGGATTCAAATATCTAATTAACTATGTCCTTATATTAGAGGAGCCACGCATTAACACGACACACTATATGCTTGACTGAGTGTATTCATTTCCACTGCTATATTTGTAGGATACTGACATCATCAGACTTGCCAAACAGGAATATAACACTTTTGAGGTGTTTACCTAGTCTCCAAAAAGGGCAATACACTCAAAGGAATTCACACAGAAGCATACACACACCCCCACACACACTCAGCAATTGCAGGATTCAATCCCCTACCTAACTATGTTGCGATACTAGAGAAATATACATTAACACAACGCGCTATATGTTTTACTGGGAGTTTTTATTTCCACTGCTATATTTGTAGGATGCTGACATCATCAGACTTGCCAAACAGGAATATAACACTTTTAAGGTGTTTTCCTAGTCTCCAAAAAGGGCAATACTCTGAAAGGAATTCACACAGAAACATATACACACACCCTCAGCAACTGCAGGATTCAAATATCTAATTAACTATGTCCTTATATTAGAGGAGCCACGCATTAACACAACACACTATATGCTTGACTGAGAGCATTCATTTCCACTGCTATATTTGTAGGATACTGACATCATCAGACTTGCCAAACAGGAATATAACACTTTTGAGGTGTTTTCCTAGTCTCCAAAATGGGCAATATTCTCAAAGGAATTCACACAGAAACATACACACACCCCCACATGCAGTAATTGCAGGATTCAAACCCCTACTTAACTATGTTATTATATTAGAGAGATACACATTAACACGACATGCTATATGCTTGACTGAAAGCATTCATTTCCACTGCTATATTTGTAGGATACTGACATCATCAGACTTGCCAAACAGGAATATAACACTTTTGAGGTGTTTTCCTAGTCTCCAAAAAGGGCAATACTCTCAAAGGAATTCACACAGAAACATACACACCCCCTCAGCAATTGCAGGATTCAATCTCCTACCTAACTATGTTGTGATACTAGAGAGATATACATTAACACGACGCACTATATGTTTTAATGGGAGTTTTTATTTCCACTGCTATATTTGTAGGATACTGACATCATCAGACTTGCCAAACAGGAATATAACACTTTTGAGGTGTTTTCCTAGTCTCCAAAAAGGGCAATACTCTGAAAGGAATTCACACAGAAACATACACACCCCCCCACATGCAGCAATTGTAGGATTCAAATCCCTACTTAACTATGTTATTATATTAAAGAGATACGCATTAACACGACACGCTATATGTTTGACTGAGAGCATTCATTTCCACTGCTATATTTGTAGGATACTGACATCATCAGACTTGCCAAACAGGAATATAACACTTTTGTGGTGTTTTCCTAGTCTCCAAAAAGGGCAACACTCTCAAAGGAATTCACACAGAAACATACACACACACCCTCAGCAACTGCAATATTTCAAACATCTACTTAACTATGTCCTTATATTAGAGGAGCCACTCATTAACACAACACGCTATATGCTTGACTGAGTGCATTCATTTCCACTGCTATATTTGTAGGATACTGACATCATCAGACTTGGCAAACAGGAATATAACACTTTTGAGGTGTTTTCCTAGTCTCCAAAAAGGGAAATGCTCTCAAAGGAATTCACACAGAAACATACACCCCCCACACACACACACTCAGCAATTACAGGATTCAATCCCCTACCTGACTATGCTGTGATACTAGAAAAATATGCATTAACATGATGCGCTATATGCTTTATTGGGAGTTCTTATTTCCACTGCTATATTTGTAGGATGCTGACATCATCAGACCTGCCAAACAGGAATATAACACTTTTAAGGTGTTTGCCTAGTCTCCAAAAAGGGCAATACTCTCAAAGAAAATCACACAGACACATATCCCCACAGACACACACTCATCAATTGCAGGATTCAAACCCCTATCTAACTATGTTAGGATATTAGAGAGATACGCATTAACACGACACACTATATGCTTTATTGGGTGTTTTTATTTCCACTGCTATATTTGTGGGATGCTGACATCATCAGACTAGACATGGTACTGTGTGTGCATTTAGTTTTATTCAGTCTCAGGACTGAGACATGGGGGACAGCAGGTGTTACCAGCTTGAACAGGGCTCCACAGTTCCTACCTTGTGTGATTTATCTGTGGCACAGTTGCCAATCCATCCGATGACAATACATATTTATGCACAGGTTGTTGATTTTGTGGATAAGACATGTGTCTGGGATGTTGGGAAAGGCCTATTCAAAGTGTATGTGGTACATGTGTAGCTCATTTCATTGATGTATGCCCTGGGTGGCTGCCTTGCAAACAGTCTAGCAGGTTTGGGAAACATGATCTGCCCATGAACAGTCCGAAGTTGGTAGGGTTGTGTGTTTATAGGCTTCCATTAGCTCTGTTTCTGACTTCAATCATGATGGACTCCATGGTCTTGCAGATCAGACTTCATAAGACTATAGTTCCCATGGTCTGTTGTGCACCAACACTTGTGCAGTATGCCATATGCTGCTGTAACCCATTCAACAGTTTTATATCTTGGAGAGAGAGTGAGGCTCAACAGACTGTTCAGGTGCAGGGTCTACTTGTTCTGCAGTTCACTTATGACACATATAGGGGCACAATGTAATCCAATTGATGCCATGTTTTCAGCTTTGGAATGATCTGTTTACCCATTCTACATGTGATATCTCCTGGTATGATGAGTGGGCCTTTTGTCAGTGGGAGGTGGGTATGTATGTATGGGCCTGTTTGACAGGATGTTGGCATTGTCAATCATTTACAGTTGGCCCTGACTCAGGACATATATGAGTGTACATTGCTATTTATGACATAGCTGAAGGACGTGTCATGGTTCTGTATGGACTCCTTAACAGATAATCTTTCCATGACCTGGATTGGATAGTGTTTGGAGTGCACATTGTTTATTGATGATACTGATTTTGGGTTTTTTTTTTCTTTGCTTTTCAACTTTCTACGACTAACCTAAGTATCTGTAGTACATATTTGATTATGATAGGGTTCCAATATATTATATATGTGTCTGTCGTCATATCACTGTGTGCGCAAGTCAGGACTGGTGAATTGTGAGAGGTTCCTGGGTTAACACATGCAACTGCCTGATATGTGTGGCCCACTGCTGTGCTCAGACATGACCTAAGTGTGTGAGCATGCCCAGTTTGAACTTTCAGTATGTTGTTGGCTGACATTTGCCTCATTTATTCAAGTGTGTGAGCATGCCCCGTGTGAACTTTCAGTATGTTGCTGTGTGAAGTCCACTACATTTGTTGAAGTTTGTGAACATGCCCAATATTAACATTTATACTATATGTGTGTTGTAAATCGAGTTGTATTTTTACTGCAGGGCTCACCTTTGTGTCATAATCTACAGGGATTATGTTGTGCCTGCGGGGTTTCCACGAGACACTTTGCATAGACTTGTCAGCATTTCTTCATACAGACTGACCAATGAAATACAGTCATGGTTTAGTGGTTCAGTACAGTATCCTGGGTTCGAGGACTGTCACTGCTTCATATTTTCATACTGGGCAGACCAGACTGCTTAAGGAACAGTAAAGCAAATATGACCATGTTTACCTGCTTTTGCCCAACTTTGAACAAACCTGCACAACATTGCTCAACGTTAACCAACATTGATGAACGCTGCCCAATATTGCTCAACATTGCCCAAAGTTGTGCTACTTAGTGTGTGCAATTTTGTTTACATATACTAAATAGTGGTTAAAGCTGTTTAGCACTGCTTTATATTGCTTATAACATGGCAATCATGCCTCAGGTGGTGCTGCAGGGCTGCCTATGTCGGATGCACATATTACACTCCCTATACATATTTGACAACAGGTAGTGTCAAGTTGGGCATCCCTTTTACTATATGTGTGAGTCAGAGAGAGGTATCATTTCCAGGGTTCCTACTGAGCCAGTGTATATGCTATGCATTGCCTCTTTGCCAGGGCCAAAGCATACTGGGCACGCCTACTTCTGCCGACTGGGGCAGGCTCGGGTTGTTCCTCCTCCGAGTCACGCTCTGCCTGTGATGGCCTTGGCAATGGTGGGGGGGCTGTTTGGACCGGTCCTATGCTGCTCCTGCTGCAGATGTTTTCGCAGGATCATATTACGTAGCATAGCACATACCATGACTATTTGGGTACATGTAGTTGGTGAGTACTGCAGGGTTCCACCAGATGTGTCCAGGCACTGGAACCATGACTTGAGCAGCACAAACACACGCTCGATTACATTTCTTGTTTGTGTGTGTGCCTCATTATGGCGTTCCTGTTCAGGTGTGTGTGCATTTCTGATGGGTGTCATCAGCCAAGGCTCCAGTGCATATCCAGCATCCCCCCACTAGGTGACCATGAGGGATGTCCCCATTGGCAAATGTGTGGTACTGCTGTGTCAGATGCCAGATATGGGAATCATGGTAACTTCCAGGGCAGCCAGCACACACATTCATTATTATGCCCTGGGCATCACACATGACCTGGCAGTTGATGGAGGGGAAACCCTTGCGGTTAAAGTAGACCTTACCTCGCTCACCAGCTGGTGCTTTGATGCGTATGTGCATGCAATCTATTGCACCCACTACCTCAGGGTATTCCGCTATTTGCTGGAAAAGACCGACATTGCTGGCCAATACCACACGGGAATTGGGGAAATATACATGATCACCGACATGTGCTGACATGGCATTCAGGAACTGGTGCAGTACCCTGGATGCTGATGCCTGTGAAATCCCCATCATATCACCAGTTGGTCTCTGGAAGGCACCTGCTGCTAGTATTCTTAGGCCAACACATACCTTAGTTTCCACTGGAATGGGTTCCCCTCTGTTGGTTCTGTGTGTGAGGCATGGTCTGCACAGCTCAACAATTTGCTGCATGAGGTCTCTGCCCACTCTATAGTGCTCCACTATTTCCAGCTCATGTAGCCCTGGTAGGATACCCTGGGCCTGTACACTCTTCTCCGTCTCCTCACTGTGGGTTGCTCAGCAGCATTTGCATTGTCACCACCCTCAGCATCTTGCATATGTCGCCTTATAACAGCAATGGCAGCCCCTAACATTCCTTTGTCTCAGTAAAGCTTTTTCAGTTTTCACTTCTATTAGCTTACTGCAGTGTTGCAGTGTCTCTGAGAAAAACATAGTGGAAAGTTGTTTTCAGAGTTTTAAGTGCTGGGCTGGGCTGGGCTAGTGTACTGCCTGTGTAATTGGCTGATTCTGATTGATTTCACCTGCTAGCTCTGCTACTTCTCCTTGGTTAACTTCCTACTATTTGTTGTGCTTCCTTTTCACTTTCTGTTTCCACAGGGGCAGCGCTGTGCAAACAAGTGCAAACACGCGCACGCAAGCTCACATGCATGCACACATGCTTACACGGCCTAACACTTGCTGACTCCGGCTTAAACGCACGCACAGAGGCGCAAACGTGCTTACACAGGTTTCAACAACCTTACACTTGCTTACTCCAGCTTAAACACGCGCACACAGGTGCACACGCATGCACACAGGCTTACTCAGTTTTACAGGTACGCACACATTGCAGGCACTTCTACAAGAAACTTTAGTGTTGTCCATTGCATACACCTTGAATTTCTTGCCTTTAGCTAGGATACCTGTTGACACGCCTCTTCCAGTGATGGGTAACTGACAGCAAACACATGCCACTCTGATCCAATGAGCTTACATTCTTTCATACATACCCCCCCCCCTCATGATGGCACCTATCTTCTACTCTGATACTTCCCTTATCCTACTCTTACACTCCACGGACTTTGCCATGTGAAATTGGGATTCACTATCCTTACCCTCATTTGCATAGGATTACCTACTAATGCTTGGTTACATCTCTTAGACTGAGCTTCCCCCTTTAGCAACCTCTACTCAGTAGCCATGTTGTCTTCAGCCTGCCATTCACTTGCATGGCAGATGTATATTTATAATAAAATGCCTATTTTTGGCTTTTATTTTTTTTTGGGGGGGGGTTTACAGCGCAGCACTTTTGCGTGATGCTGCGCTACACTTAAACTTTGGAGATCGGGGTAAAAAAAAATTTGTTAATTTTATTTTTTGCAATGGTTTGAATTGCCAATGGCCGTATATTTGGCCATTGGCATGTTTCCTCAACTGGATGCATCCTTTATTTGGAGCTGTCACGGCTCGTTTTGCTATTTGCAGAACGGTACTCAGTTGACAACTCTGTACATTTCTGCAAATAACACTACTCTTACTCGGACAGGTTAGGGTTTCCTGGATTGCAAATTTACCTCATTTGCATAACTTTCGGCAGCAAATGAGGTCATTTGCATATCCTAGCCTTGTCCATGTAAGAGGAGTTTTGGGAGCTCTCTTGCACGCCCCTGCCGGCTGTTCCTGGATCGCTCGGCAGACATGTTGGCTGCATGGAGTCTTACTCTACTCTTAGACTCCGTGCAAGCCTTCGTGAATCTGGCCCATACTCTCAGTGTTTCCGCTGAAAAGCAGGATGCTGAATAGTTAAGGGCAATACCAGAAATTATGTAGTAAATCCACTGTCAGTCCGGAAAGATACCATGGTTGACTGTTTTTTATGTTAAGGAAACATCAAGGAGGAAAAATAAGAATGCCGAGTATTAATATAATATTAATATCAAAGTGAGAGCAGTCTCATTATTACATTCTGCTAGAAAGCCAGATATAATGGGTTAAGGAGAACAGTGTTTCATTGGTTTATGAACCATATAATTAGTATATATATATATATATATATATATATATATATATATATATATATATACACACACACACACACACACACACACACACACACACACACACACACACACACACACACACACTGCAGTTGTTTTCCCTTTAAATGTGCTAGTTTAGAAGGGTCAGATAGCATAGTGGCAGATGCCCTCCTCTCCTTTAAGGATATTAACTAATAAATAGATAATGAGGTTAGTGCTAATACCCATAGGAATATTTGAAGCCCAACATTGTGATGTAGAGATTTATGAAAATGACTTTTTTATCTATAGATGGTCCTGGGATGATTCTAGAATGAGACACATATACCATAAGGAAGATGGAGGGCATTTCAGAGAGAAATCCTGTGAGAGAAGGGAGTGAACTATTTTCAGGAGAAGCCAGCTGACTGTATCCCTTCCTGTGTGGAAGGCAAATATGTTTACTTTATCTGTCTGTGGAGCTAAAAAGAGATGGTCAATGGTTAAGAGAGCAGAGGAACTACTCTTTATTTGTTTTGCCAGCTATTGTGTCATAACCCTGTCTATAAGGAAATACTGCATCTGAATGCCAATAAATACTGCTTGTGATTTAAACTGTAAAAAAATCTGCAGTCCAGAAACCTGAAAAGATAATTTATTTTGACTGCAAAATGAAGTGTTTGTTATGAACTATATTTCCCTCTTTTCTTAACAGTATTTAAATTATCATTTGTTCAAACTGATAAGCTGAATTTAGTAACTATTTGTTTTAAATAAAATGATAGAATACTGTCTTTTAAGTAGGTTTCAAGACAATGAACTGCAGCTGGTATGCAGCTGAAAATATGTAGCATTTGTAGGAGTAAAGTATGTGACAGCAAACATTTTCAGAAGTGTATAAAAAGAGATGTGGTCACCTTTCCTGCATCACACTCTGAGGCACTGAAGCCAGTCAGTTCAACAAAGTACAATCACACTGTTATGGGCAGGGTGAAATCCACTTTGGGTTTTGTTAAGTTTATCTGAGAAATGAGGAAATTCATAAATTTTGAACTACTGTTTCTAATAGTTTACATAACTGGCAAAGGATAGAGGTTGATCTGCAGGGCCTGATTCCAAAAGACGTGCTCACAATGTAAGTGGCCACTTATAGTAAGAGCAGGCTCAGTGTAGTTCTTTGGGAATCTGGCACCTGGAGTAAGCCTGTTTATACATAGGACTTACCCTGAAGTAAGTAATTTACACTGAGAGCAAGTCTTTCTGAATGAGGGCAGAATTAAAATGAAAGCAACTCTTTTGGAATCTGGCCCTCAGTGTTCATTATTTCCATTGTCACCACTTTTAAATAGAGGAATAATTATGTGATGCCCTTCATATGGATGGAAATGTCCTTCTTACAAGCTTCTGATTATTAGAATAGGCACAGGGTAAGAAATGTTATTGGATCATACTTCTTAACTGCCCAAATTTTTGCAGAATGCCCAGATATTTAATACATATTTATTGGTCTGTTCTGGCAAATCATTGAGGATTGATGTTGTTTAATAATGACATAAATTTCAGTTTCAGAACTCATATCCTTCAAAAAATGCATGCTAATACAATACCTGCTATGTATCAAATTTCTAAGTTCGTAAGAGCACTATTTAAAAAACATCCCTGATTTTGTGCCTATTCATCTCACCCCATTATTTTTGGCTTTGTCAAGATTTCTTGCAATTAGGGGTTGAAAGAAATTAATTGGATATTTGTTTTAGAAATATTGGTGGAAATTTATCCATTGGTGGTGATTCATGAGACTTAATATCATGCAATAATGTTTAGATTGCCTTCATTTTTAACAGTGAAAGCCAAAAAGATGAAGATGAATTAGGCTTAGAGTAGTAAAGTAGTTTATTAGAGCAATCTGAAGCAGAGTATTTGTTAATGGTAGTTTTAAAGTGTGTAGCTAATAAATTAGCAGTATCTTGGTAATTGGGAAAATATATTGGCTTTTTATCATAGTTACTGCTTTCCCCATTAGTTTATGTAAAGTATTATAGAAAGTTGATGGGTTGGTTTTATTTCTGTGTTGCATATATATGTAATAGTTTTGTTTACCCAGACATGTTATTTGTTTGTATCAGTTTCTAAGCTATTTGGATTTGATTAAGATTTGTAGAGTGCCTGTTTTTATTTATCCTTTTGTTAATGGGATAATCCTACTAATCTCTTTGCAGGTGACCCAAGGTGGCATTTACACTACCAGAGGAAATATAGCCAGGATTTTGGGGAATTGCCCCACCACTTTGTGTGAGCGATCATATGTGGACTCAATTCAATGTGGTGTTTTCTGTCTTCCATTCCAAGCGTGAAGGTGGCTGAGAGAAGCAGAAAGCGTGGAGGAGGAGAGCGTGGTGATTGCTATGGAAAATGAAAGTGATGTTAAATGAACAGCTGTGAAGTTAGCATGGTGGAGGAGTCAGAAGATGCGAAGAAGGAGAAGAATGGCAGCAGTGATGTGAATGGACAACAGGAGAGAAAACGAAGGCAGAAAATGGCATAATGCTGGATTCAGAAAACATCTTTCAACAAAATCTGTTTTCAACAGATATTTCAACAACAGAATGTGTTGTTGCAACCCTCCAATCGAGAGGGTTGTGGGATGTCTCCTTTAAAGAACTAATAGAACAAAGCAAACTGGAAAGTGAAAAAGCAGCATCGTGGGGAGAGATAATTGAAAGGATTCAAGAAAATGAAAATGTGCAGGTATAAAAAGAAGAAAAAAGATTGTATGCACAGCCAGTGAAAAAAGGGGAAAGAAGAGAAGGAAAAAAGGTAGAAATTAGAAGAAAATTTTGTGTGAAGATAAGCAGCATGGTGGAAAAAGAATTAGACAGGTATAAGGTATGGGACAGCGTCATAGCACTAGTGGGGATAGAACACAGAGAGGTAAGAGCCTTTATCTGTATTAATAAGGATACATTCTGTGACTTTTTGAAGAGTCTCAATACATGGAACAATTTCTAGGAAAGTATAACAAAAGGAAAGACATTTATCCTTGGTTTGGAACTTGTATGTAATACAGCCTTTTAATAGAGAAGCCAAGAAAAAAAACTGTGCAATTTAGAACTGAAATTGAAAGAGATGATTTTAAAAAATATTTAAAGACTATGGGCCGGATTCACAAAGGCTTGCATGGAGTCTAAGACTAGAGTAAGACTCCATGCAGCTAACATGTCTGCCGAGTCATCCAGGAACAGCCGGCAGGGGCGTGCAAGAGAGCTCCTAAAACGACTCTTGCACGGACAGGGTTAGTTTATGAAAATTACCTCATTTGCTGCTAAAAGCTATGCAAATGAGGTAAATTTGTGATCCAGGAAACACTAACCTGTCCGAGTAAAAGTAGTGTTATTTGCAGAAATGTATTCGGTTGGCAACTGAGTACCGTTCTGCAAATAGCAAAACGGAGCCATGACAACTCCAAATAAAGGATGCATCCAGTAGATGAAGCATGCCAATGGCCAAATATATGACCATTGGCATTTTTATGTGTTGCAAAATAATAAAAAATATTTTTTTTTCCTCGATCTCCGATGTTTAAGTGTAGCGCAGCACCGCGCAAACATGCAGCGCACTAAAAATCAGAAAATCAAATCTTAAAAGCCACAAATATGGATATAATTCAAAATATTCATCTGCCATGCAAGTGAATGGCAGGCTGAAGACAACACGGCTACTGAGTAGGGGTTGCTAAGGGGGGAAGCTCAGTCTGAGAGATGTAACCAAGCATTAGTAGGCAATCCTTTGCAAATGAGGATAAGGATAGTGAATCCCAATTTTTCCAGCTATGTGAACCACGTCCCTAGAGTGTAAGAGTAGGATAAGGGGTGTAACAGAGTAGAAGATGGGTGACATCATGAGGGGATATGTATCAAAAAGACTGTAAACTCATTGGAGCAGAGTGGCATGTGTTTGCTGTGAGTTACTCAGGACTACAAGAGGTGTGTCTACAGTTGTCTAAACTGAAACCCAGAAACCAAAGGTGTACACTGTGGCTATCACTAAAATTTCTTGCAAAGCTGCTTACACTGTGTGCGAGTGTGTGCGTGTGCGCGCGTATAAACCTGTCTAAGCCCATGTAAGCCTGTGTAAGGCCGTCTAAGTTTGTATACATGAATGTGCACCCGCCTAAGCCTGTGTAAGCTTGTGTAAGCCTGTGTGCGTGCGTGTGCTCATGTGTGCGTGTGTGTGCGCTCATGTGTGTGGGTTTGTGCTTGTTTGCATGGCGCTGCCCCCTGTAGAAACAGAAAGGGAAAAGGAAGGAAAAGAAGTAGTAGGAAGTTAACCAAGGAGAACTAGCAGAGCTGCCAGGTGAAATCAATCAGAATCAGCCAATTACACAGGCAGTACACTAGTCCAGCCCAGCCCAGCACTTAAAACTCTGCAAACAACATTCCCCCATGTTTTTCTCAGAAACACTGCAACACTGCAGTCAACAAAGAGAAGTGAAAACTTAAAAAGCTTAAAATGAGACATAAAAATGTTAGGGATTGCCATTGCTGTTATAAGGCAACATGTGCAAGATGCTGAGGGTGGTGCCATTGCGAATGCTGCTGAGCAACCCACAGTGAGGAGATGGAGAAGAGTGTACAGACCCAGGGTAACCTACCAGGGGCTAAATGAGCTGGAAATAGTGGAGCTCTATAGAGTGGACAGAGAGCTCCTGCAGCAAATTGTTTAGCTGTGCAGGCCACGCCTCACACACAGAACCAACAGAGGGGAACCCATCCCAGTGGAAACCAAGGTATGTGTTGGCCTAAGAATACTAGCAACAGGTACCTTCCAGAGACCAACTGGTGATATGATGGGGATTTCACAGGCATCAGCATCAAGGGTACTGCACCAGTTCCTGAATGCTATGTCAGCACATGTAGGTGATCATGTATATTTCCCCAATTCCCGTGAGGTATTGGCCAGCAATATGGGTCTCTCCAGCAAATAGCAGAATACCCTGAGGCAGTGGGTGCAATTGACTGCATGCACATACACATCAAAGCACCAGCTGGTGAATGGGGTAGGGCCTACATCAACCGCAAGGGCTTCCACTCCATCAATTGCCAGGTCATGAGTGATGCCCAGGGCATAATACTGAATGTGTGTGCTGGCTGCCCTGGAAGCTACCACGATTCCCATATCTGGCATCTGTCGCAGCTGTACCAGACATTTGCCAATGGGGACATCCCTGACGGTCACCTAGTGGGGGATGCTGGATACGCACTGGAGCCGTGGCTGATGACACCCATCAGAAATGCACACACACCTGAACAAGAACTCCATAATGAGGCACACGCACAAACCAACTACATGTACCCAAATTGTCATGGTATGTGCCATGCTACACAATATGATCTTGCGAAAACAGCTGCAGCAGGAACAGCATGGGGCAGGGCCAAAGAGCCCCCCACCATTGCCAAGGCATGCACAGGCACAGTGTGACTTGGAAGAGGAACAACCTGAGCCTGCCACAGTAGGCAGAAGGAGGAGTGCCCAGTACGCCTTGTCCTTGGCAAAGAGGCAACGCATAGCACATACACTGGCTCAGTAGGAACCATGGAAATGATACCTCTCTCTGACTCGCACATAAAATAAAAGGGATGCCTAACTTGACACTACCTGTTTCCAAACATGTATAGGCAGTGTAGTATGTGCATCTGACATAGGCAGCCCTGCAGCACCACCTGAGGCATAATTGCCATGTTTTAAGCAATATAAAGCAGTGCTAAGCAGCTTTCACCAATATCTAGTATATGTAAACAAAATTGCTTGTGCAATTTTGGGCAAGGTCAGGGAAAGTTGAGCAAAGTCAGTTAAACATGCTCATATCTGCTTTACTGTTCCTTAAGCAGTCTGATCTGGCCAGCATGAAAATAAAAAGCAGTGATAGGCCTTGAACCCAGGATACTATGCACTATAATCTCAGCACTGAACCACTAAGCCATGATAGCATTTCAGTGGCACAGACACAGCAGGACAATTGTACACTAATGCAAACACAAAGCAATGCTGTATCATGCCCCTAAAGAGTCAAATGGGTAACCTTTCCCACACGCCTATGCAGGCAGAGAACATTAGGTCAGGTGTTGTGAAGTGGGTTGTGTAGGCTATGAAGTCACAAGCTAATATACGTGATATTGGACGCTAAAATCTGTAGTACAGTAGTATGCCTCAAGCCAGTACGATAGGCAACAGTACAGACTGTAATGGTGTCCTGTACATAGCAGTGCAGGCACAGCAAATGTGTATAAGTGTCAGGTGAAACCCACATCCTATGTACACCCACAGTAACAATCCTATGTGCCCACGGGTAGAAATGTACAAAGAATAGCTGTCCCACCTGTATGTAGAAATGTTGATAACTCTGTGCAAAGTGTCTCATGGAAGCCCTGCAGACACAGCATGATTCCTGTTGATCTATGACACAAAGGTGAGCCCTACAGTAAAAATATAACTTGATTTACCATACACATATAGTATAAATGTGTATACTGTACGTGCTCACACACTCCAACAAATGTAGTGGATTTCATTCAGCATCACACTGAAAGGTCATACTGGGCATGCTCACACACACAGGCTAAATACGGATGTGATAATAAGGGATCTCTGGACAAATGTGTATAGTCATCTCTACTTCCAGAAACACATTCACAAAGTGGTCTGAAAATCCTGCTATGTGTTCACACAAACTGCCAAGGTCTGTGCATGTAGGTCAAAGGAGGTTGCCACTACTCAGCAGTCATTAGACCTGTCAGAGAGTACCACAACACATTTGCGATTAATGTGACTAGGCACATTCAGCAGCTAGAAACACCAATGAAGTACCTTAACAAGAGGATTACTGGCCTCAAATAGTTGCCCCATGCAACAAGACTGAAATGTAACCCAATCTGTACTCTGTTGCATACTGTCTACTCAGGAGATCTCTGCACAACAGACAGGTCCATGTCATGGTTACACTCAGATCTGTTCTGAGTTACAGCTCAATGGCAGTAAATGTACAGAGCCAACTGATATTGCCAACTTCCTGGCAGATAGGATCAGCGTTAACTTTACCCCCCTCTCACCCATGAAAGAGCACATGTCTATAATGGAAGACTGCAAAGTTGCTGTCATCACAGCTGCACAAGTAAAAAACACTCTCCAAAGCCAGTATCACAGCAGCCATGGGACTAGACAACTTCCCAGGCTGTGTAGTATCTACATCCCTGAAGTAAGCATTAACATGGAAGGCTTGTGGCTACTGAAGTTTCCAGGGGACTGCAAACTAGGAGCCATCATTGTAAACACTGAAGATGTGGACATCCTACAAAAGGGCCTCACTGTGACAGATGGCTGTTGTCCAAGCCATGGGCTGTAGCTCAATGTCAAAAGGTGCATTATCATCACCTTTGTTAAAAACACTGTAGCCAAGAACTACAACATAGGTGGTAGTATACTTCACACTGTAAGTGTGACAAGAGACCCTTGGTCACATGTGGATAGTGGATACAACTGTGATAAGCACAGTCCCACAGTAGTCAGGAAACCCTCTTATGTGGCACACCTCATCACAAAATGTGTCTCATGCAGAATAGAAGAGGACATTGTTCCCCTCTACTCACCACTCACTACAACTATAAAAGAGTACAACGCCACTGCTGCTATGTACCTCACAAGACAACTACAACAACTGAAAAGCCAGCAGCAATACCTCACAAAGAGCATTAGTGGCCTGAAATACATGCCATACACAGACCATTGCAAAATGCTTCATCCGTACTCCCTTGCATATCGCCTACTCAGAGGTGTTCACTGCCTAACATACAAAGCTATGTCAAACATAGAGCTGTTGGATATGATCCAAGTAAAACACTCACAATCACTCTGACCTTTGGACCCAAGACCACGAGTGAAATACAAAAGGAAGGGGTGTAGCCATTTACCTTATGGATATCCACACCTTCAGGTTTCTGGCACAGCATGAGGCATTGGAGACCATGCAAGAGCAACTAACATTGGGCAAAGCTGCCCATCAGATTGTAGCCTGCTACAGGACACATACCTTGTCTCAGGAACCTCACTCAGTATTCTGTAGAACAATGGCAAATATAAAGGTCCTATCAAACACCATTATATGAGGAGATTACAACTATCCAAACATTGAGTGGATGAATCACTCGTATACAATGTCCTTTGCCCAATGTGTCCTAGAGTTAAGAAACTCTAACACCCTGGAACAGCTGGTCAGCACGCCCACTAGAGGTGACAACATACTGGACATGATCATCACCAACATGGGTTACCAGTGTTCCACAACAGAGATAAACCCCCACTGGTAATATCAGATCATTAAGTAATCACACTGGACATCCACATCCTGCCCCCACACCCAGTCAATGAAACCACTGTGAAGACATTTGCAAAAGCAATCTGCACACTTCCCAAGACCAAAGTGGAACGTTCTGAAGACCCCTTGCTATAGGATAATGGTATGCAATCTGCAGAATCATTTACAAGTGCATCCTATGAGCATCTACAGGGATGCATGGAATGAGACATCATGAATAAAACCAAGATGCACTCCTCCAAAAATAGGACAACAAGCAGGTGTTTGTAGTTCATAAATAAGCTAGACAAGAGAAGGAGGAAACGAACACATGATAGATCCAACTTCACTAAAGGAAACACTGATCATTATCAGGAAGAAACAACGATCGCTCATAAAATAATCAAAGGATGGTTTCTAAAGACAAATAGCCAAGGAATGTAAGCATAACAACCACAAAGCCTTCGGTAGCTATACCAGACATGTAGGTGTCAACTTCCAAATATGCTGTCAGCTACTGAAAAAAGGAATGACATACACCAAACCAACTTTCATTGCCCACACCCAGGGGGACATGTTCAGTGTAAACTCCCCCCATCACCCCCAAAAGGGCCTGTGTCCATCAGAGAAGGATGAAGAGACCCAGACATCATGGACATGCAGGTAAAGACAGCCCTCACCAAAGCTAAGAACATAGCATCAATGTGACTGTATATTGTCCCAGGCTGCGTCTTACACTAGGCCCATAAGGAACTACACCCTCACCTACATTCACTGTCCAGACTCAAGCGTACCACAGGCTATGTACCCAAAGAATGGCATACAGTAACAGTCATCCAGCTCCACAAAGGGTGTGCCAAAACAGAACCTGGAAACCATTTCCCAATATGTCTACTGAGCCGGGTCTACAGAGCTATTGAGCAAATTGTCATGGAACCCATACACTGAGACATTGGAGATCTCCAGACACTGCACTCTACACAACTTTGCCTTGTTAAAGGCAGAGCCTGGCTCCCAAACCTAGTTGACTTATTTAAAACAGTTACCATTAACATAGATGGAGGTGAAAGTAGTCCACACAGCCCACCTGGACCTCACTAAGGGCTTACCACACCATTCCCCACTCTGTCATCATGGACAAGTGTACCAGCTTGAACATTAACAGCTATGCCACAGGATAGGTGGCCAAGTGGCTCACAGATCAAACACACGTGTTCATAGTTGCGAGTGCCATGTCCAACTCTAAGCCAGTCACAAATGGCATCACACAGGTCTTAGTCCTGAGACCCCACCTGTTCAGTAAATACTGTTCAGTGGTACAGGCAAGCATGGCAGGTGTATGGCTGAACAGGTTTGCAGATGAATGGAAACTGTGGTCCATAATTGACTGTACAGCTGACACAGACATCCTCCAGAAGTGTCTTACAGAGACAGATACCTGGTGTCAAAACAATGCCCTCAAGCTGAATGGCAAAGAATGCAGAGTCATCCCCTTTGGGTAATACAAAGTGCACACAAATTACCACATAGGTGGTAATCCAGCATGTATGGAGAAAGTCATAATGGCCTTGGGGACACAGGTAGATAGTAAACTCACCTTTAATGATCACATGGCCAAAGTGTTTAGACATTCCTTCAATGTAGGCCATCTAATGTCACCTAATGTAACCTACTTTGTATAGTCGGATGATGTCACCATCCTACAAATATACCTGTGGAAAAGATAACTCCCAGTAATGTGTATAGTGCGTCATGTTAATGCGTACTCCTGTAGTATCATGAAGGAGTAAGGAAGGGGTCTGAATCCTGCACTGGACACCTGTGTGTGTGTGTTTGTGTGTGGTCTGCTTGGGAGGGAGCAACCTTTTAGGAGAGTAGTAAAACACCTCAAAAGTGGTAAACTAACCTTTGTCAAGGCTGATGATGTCACCATCCTACAAATATACCTGTGGAAACAAGAAATCCCAGTAATATGTATAGCGCATCGTGTTAATGTGTACTCCACTGGTATCATGAAGTAGTTAGATAGGGGTTTGAATCCTGCATTGGACAACTGTGTGTGTTTGTGTGTGGTATCCTTAGGAAAGAGCAACCTTTTAGGAGAGTAGTGAAATACCTCAAAAGTGGTAAACTAACCTTTGTCAAGTCTGATGATGTCACCATCCTACAAATATACCTGTGGAAAAGAGCACTCCAAGTAATATGTATAGCGCATCGTGTTAATGAGTACTACACTAGTCTCATGAAGTAGTTAGGTAGGGGGTTGAATCCTGCATTGGAAAACTGTGTGTGTTTGTGTATGGTCTTCTTGGGAAGGAGCAACCTTTTAGGAGAGTAGTGAAACACCTCAAAAGTGGTAAACTAACCTTTGTCAAGTCTGATGATGTCACCATCCTACAAATATACCTGTGGAAAAAAGAACTCCCAGTAATATGTATAGCGTGCTGTGTTAATGCATACTCTACTAATATCATAAAGTAGTTAGGTAGGGGTTTTAATCCTGTACTGGACAACTTTGTGTGTGGTCTCCTTGGGAAGGAGCACCCGTTTAGGGGAGTAGTAAAACACCTCAAAAGTGGTAAACTAACCTTTGTCAAGTCTGATGATGTCACCATCCTACAAATATACCTGTGGAAAAAGAACTCCCAGTAATATGTATAGTGTTTCATATTAATGCGTACTCCTCTAGTATCGTTAAGTAGGGGTTTGAATCCTGCACTTGGTACGTATGTGTGCTGTATGTGTGTGACACTGTTGGTCAATGTGTCATGGGTTTTGCTTTTACTACTGTATTACATATCAGTATGCATTGCACATGTAACCTAGCTGTGTGGCAAATACATATACGTACATGTTACCTCAATGATTGCATGTGTGGGAACCCTGCTTTCTCCAAGAACACAGCTGTCATCCTTGCCAGACTGTGCTGCTGCTTCCCAGACCTTAGGTCACATCTGTATGCTTGTGACAAGCCCAGCCACTGCAGTGATCCCTGGCCTAGGTCATCTGTGTCACACAAAGTCATTACGGTTCCTATTGGAATGTGTGTGTGAGGTTCTATGGCCGAGGTATATGTCACACCTGTTCAAACACAGCAAAGTCTGTCAATGATGACTATTCATAACAGGTGTTGAACAACCTTTGAGGATATGCATGCAGACCCCTTATTGCTTATGTGATCCACCGAGGGATCTCAAAATACCTTTGGAAATGTGATTAACAAAGGACAGATGACGTAACACTTGGTTGCATGTACACATTGGTACCTGTTCATCATGTTGTTGGCTACTACCTATGTGGTACTGTGGGGATTATATGTTCCATAAAGGTGGATGACTATGCTTAGTTTGGCTTATAGCTTTCCAGCATGGGTTTGACAACAGGCATCTGTCTATATAATACCCTTGTGCAGGATGTGTGTGTCATCTGGAGACTGCATTATAGGCCACAGTATGCATTACCAGACGTGGACGGACATATCCCTACTGTGATTGCTTGTACCTAAGAAAGCTATATGCCAAACAAGAGTGGTGTCAGTAATGGGTGCAGGTGAATACCAGTGGTTACTGGCATAGTACAGTACCTGAAGGATCCAAATGTTGCTGTGTGTCCTACTTCTGTGTGTTGGTTGTCAAGACATCATCTAACGATTGGTTATGGTCAGGCTGTGGAAGTGATGTATACTACCAGAATGCAAAACAATAACAGATAGTAACAGTATCACCCACAGCACAGTGTCAAACCATGTCATACACACATGTGTAGTCAGGTTCCGGAATGTGTGTAGTACAATGCATGCTGGCCACCAATAGAAACTATGGAGTGTTACTGTGTAATACAGAGCATGTCACCCTGGCCAAGTGGCCACTATGCACATACATGCAGACAGTGCACCTCCACCATGTTCACAACTGTACACCTGCAAATCAGTGCTACACACATCCCACACATACTGTCCACTCTCTAACACATGCTGCCAATACTGCACACATCAGCCAAGTGGAACGTGGCTGGACAATACACAATTGGAACCAACACTGGTGTAAACAACACTACAATGACAATAATAGCTTTAATGCATCATGCCTGCTCAGCTACACCTTCAAGTATATCATTACAGTCTACTGCTGACAACATGCTAACATTGCTATACTGCTATATAGACACCCTGGTACCCTGTTCCTGCATCGATGTTACAGATGACAGGAGGCGGCACAGGTTTCATCATATGCACAGGGTGTGTTGTTGGTTTGCCAGAGGCCTACAGTGAGCCATCCACTTGACATGTATGTGTGTGTGTGTGTGTGTGTGTGTGTGTGTGTGTGTGTGTGTGTGTGTGTGCGTGTGTGTGTGTGTATGTGTGTGAGGGGCAAGAATACTGGAATGGGCCAATGGTGTTGTAATGTGTGTGGGTATGTGTTAGTCCTAGGTATCTGGAGTATGTGTGCGTGTCTGCATGCACACAGTTCCACCATGTGGCTTCCATATACAGGTATTTGTGGGACAGCCACAGACTGTACCCGCGAGGCTTTACAGATCTCCGTCTCTGGCCACGGATATGGTACCTGTGCCTGGCAGGGGTGCTACTAACACTATTAGGTACTAAGCCAGACTGGGTACTATCCCCAGAGGTAGATGGATGTACACTGGACACAGGTCCCTGCTGGGACTGTCCAGAGCCATGTACACGTGGTCTTCTAGGACATTCTATGGACATCCCACCCCAACATTGCTGGGGGCTGGTACTGGCACTACAGGAGCGGCTGTGGCTTGAGGGTCATCCGCGGCGACTGCCAGCTGCTGATGTTGCTGGCATACGTCCACGTCAACGTCTCAACCATCCCGCACTGTCCTGACACATGGACATAACATTGCAGAGGATATCTAATGTCTCTCCCCAACGTCTATGAGTGACCTCGGTGTAATGACAGATGGTACTTGTTAGGTCACAAATACTGTCAATGATGGCTGTATGTGCCCTCTGTGCCCTTAGTCCCTGTCTGGTGTACCATTCCATACATGCCTGTGCCTCCATGACAGCCCGGAACATGCGTGACATTGTCAGACATGTGGCACGTCTGCCAGTGGCATGATTAGCTCCTACGAGAACCCCTGGACATCTGCCTATGTGGTACCCTTCCAGACATCTGGGTATGGCTGCTGTGCTGGGATGCATGTGCCATGGATACACACTGTCCTGGCCAATGCCAACTGTACGCTGTTCCTCAGCTATGGGCATTGGTGATGGATGTATTGACAGTATGACTGCATGCATGGATGGGGTGGACAGCTGTGTAATGTTGATTGGTAGCCCAATGACAGACTCTGGCAAACACGCCTATGCCTCCACACACCTATCTTCATTATCACTATGTGGCTCAGTGACATCAGTTTCCCTGCTGCAGTGAACCAGCCCTAACAGAGCACCTGTGGGAGGAAGACAGGAAACACACTTTATGACCTGTACATGATGTCGGCACACATGCAGACATGCACACATGCACACATGAACACATGCACACATGAACACATGAACACATGAACACATGCACACATGAACACATGAACACATGCACACATGAACACGTGAACACATGAACACATGCACACATGAACACATGCACACATGCACACAAATACACTCCTCACTACAGCAGATACCCACACACACCACCAGCAATCCAAAACATACTCAATAGTGGTTGAATGTGGGTTACAGTATCACAAGGCAAACAGTCATATCACACATGTCAACATGCAGAAAATATGTTGCTCAAGACCATGCAGTGTGAGTGTAGACAGCCCTTGTTAATAACAGTATACATGGCTTTGATGCATGTGTGTTGCGTTCAGTGATTGGCCTCACCCTGAAATGCAATGTGTACATGGACACAACATTACTTTGCAAGTATTAAAAGGTCTGCAATGTCCTGTGCACCATCACTCACAGGTATACATACCATGGCTGGATGTGTATCTGTGTGTCACATAGATATCCATTTCTGATTACAGTGTCTGTGTCTGTAGCAGATAATTGTGGACACAGGTTTAGCACATGCATGCTATGTATACACACAGGATGTGTGGTGCATGTATACGTGATGGAACACCATTGCTCAACATGGCCATTGTACAGTGGTTATGGTGAGTGTAGGACATATTGTGGACATGCCAGTGCCAGCCATGACATGGCATGCTACAACATGACTGCAACATTGAACATCACACATACACAATGTATGTCATGTGACCTATACACTCAATAGCATTACAAGACATATATGTGTCACTTTGTACAAATGGTGATTGCTATGCATATTGTGTATAGGTGCATATGTTTGCACACACAAAACATTGAGGTGCATAGGAATGACTGTAACTGGATGGGGTGTAGTACCATGAACCATCATCATCATGCATCATGTGGTCACTCAAGGCTACTAATGTGTGCCAGACTGCCACCTAGCATGCTGTACCTGAACTGCAGTACCGTGGCGACATTCACAATTACACACCCACTTGTTACATGGGTTTGTAAGGTGCCCAATAGGGAGCATTGCCTAACATGAATGTGTTATGTGTTGAAGAGTGTCGCACAGCCCCATGATAGGCCTCTACCCCTCAGGTATATTATGTGTGCTGTGTGCATGACATGTGGAATACTGAAGTATGACCTCACAGTGAGTGTCTGGATATGCCATGTGTAGCATGTTAAGGTGTACTGCATATGACAAAGTTGTGTATGTTGTGTACATGTGTATCAACTATGCCTATCCAATGTCCAGTATGGTGTTGCCACAATTGTGTGCGATGCTCTGTGTATTGCATGTGATTGAGGCAGCTACTGACATTACTGAGATGTGCATAGTCTCACAGCAAACATGCACAGCATGCATTATGCGTAGGTGTGTTACGTGTACATGGCCTACACCTCACCTATGACATGCACATTTCATTAGCAATATTACATTTATAACACACTCACCAGCATTGACTGGCTGCCTTGATGTCACACCAGAGGGACCTACAAGAATATGAGACAGGTTGTCAGTGGCCACAACTGTGGCATTGCTATTGTGAGTTTGCTAAACTACAGTAGTACAACAGTTGACAGTCACAGGCGTACAGATTATATTCCACATATCAGTATTGCACAACACTAGTAAGCACAACTGCTAAACACACAGTACACATCTCACATATGCATAATCTACCAATACAGGTAACAGTAGTCTACAGATAAGACATGTTACCTGCATGCTCCATGTCAACATGCTGGGTGGCTCCGGACTCCATGACACATGTATGTTGCTGTTCCTGTTGTTGGCCAGGAGCCACCATACTTATGAGCAGCTCCTCCACTCTGGTGAGGGGGAGATGAATGGCTACCCCACCACCTGTGGCAAGCTGTTGTCTATGGATATCAAATGCATGCTGCTGGACATGTCTAATTAAATCACTGCAGTGATGGCGTACCTGCTCATATGTCCGGTTATGCATGCCTATGTCATTTACCCGACAAACAAGATCTTGCCGCAATGTAGTCCACTCATGCTGGTCCTGGCTGGTTCTAGAGAATAGCAGGGTGTAGTGTTGCACCAGGCTGCTGTGTATTTCCTGTTCCTCTGCAGCTGTATAACACGGGTTGCGTTGATGGGCCATGCCCCTGGAAGACAATTAAACAATATGTGTGAGCAAGTCATGTGGCACACTTAACATTCTAAAGTACTTATATCAATTAACTGCCATATATAGCATCCGATTAGCTGTCAGAGGATACACACGCACAATACCACATATTAGTGCTCAGGCCACAACTGACTGACAGTGCCTGGCACGCTCTATATATCAAACCATGTTCTGCACAGCAGCAAAGAGAAGCCAGTATATAAGACTATACACCAGTACATGGCACACTGTATGTGACACAATGCACCACCTAGCCACAGGAGGTATATATCAAGCTAATGCATAAAGAAAGATGTCATCCATTGCAATGAATGTAAGGTACAGTTACAGTATTACAAGTATACCACTCTAGTTGTTGATGGCAAACCACTGCCTAACATATGTGCACATTCATGAATATAAGTGGCATACTGCTGTACTAGACTATACATGTTGCTAGATACACACGTATACCCTGTAACACACATATGATTGGGGGCATGGTACAGGCATAATTACACACACATCAGACATACATACAACACACAAATGTATGCCAACCCAGATGAGCTTTACTTGTGTACCATACAGTACTGTGTGTCACTACTTACAAAACCTTATGCCTGAGGTATGTACTCTGTGAGGACTACAGGGAACACACAAAACAGTTTAGGCCTACAGCTTCAGGAAGTACTACAGTTCATATGGGAGTTGGATTCACCAGCAGTACCACTCACTAAGCATACATGTATTGCTTTAGCCTACAATGGGACACCATAGTCGACAACAAGGGACTACGTCACATCGTATGCCATACTACTTTTTCTGCCTAGCAAAAGCATACACATCTTTTGCTGGGATCACAGCTAGGACACAAACTACCATGACAGAAACAATTTCACACTAAGTTATCACACCTTTACAGACCTTGGACACATTCACCAACACACTCACCATCACACTCAGTCAACCTCACATAGCAATTATTGCACTAAGTACAGGTGTGTGTGCATCGTGTCATAGGTAGGTAATACACTATTGGCCCTAGGGCCTACAGCAGCCTAGCCATGTGCTACCCTGGCCTTTGACACACATGTAATTTAATTTCACTTACCCCTGTCAACCAGAGCCACAGAGGTGATTCCCGGTGTGTATTTCCTATCTCCCAACTGATCATCAGGAGTATTTATGACAACTGCTAATGAGGAGCTTTGTTTGCTATTGATAGGTGGGTTGTTCCAGAGTATGGCATGTCTCTAAAATGAGAATCTATCACTCCAGCATGTGCTGTTTAGTGAGCTGACAAGGTTAGGGCCCTAGAGCATGTATTTCTGAGGGATTGTAATATGTTTACGTGGAGGATGTCCAACAGCTATGGGTGTGACATAGCTCTGTATGGTAGGCAGAGGTCACCTCTGGGTAGGCAATATGCAACACAGTCTAGCTGTGGTTTTGTGAGTTGGTCTGCATTGGGCATCTGTTTGAGGCTGGTATTACTCTTTGTGAGGTATGTCTGTGGCCTTTCCAGTTGCTGTAGTTGTCATGTGAGGTACATACCACATGGGGCATTGTACTCTATAATGGGTTTTCAGTGTGATGAGTAGAGGGGAACACTGACCTATATTTCCCTAAATGACACATCTTTTGTGATGACGTGTACCACATAGACAGATTACATGACTAGTGTGGCACTGTGATTATCAAAGGGGAGGCTACTGTCCACCTGTGTCCCATGTTCCCTTATCGCACCTTCGGTGTTAGGTAGACTACCACCTATGTGGTAGTTAATGGGTACAGTGTTCTGGCAAGGAGGGATGGCACTGCAGTGTCAACACTGAGCTTCAGTCCATGCCTTGGTCACCAGGCACCTGTCGCATTAAGTATGACCCCGTGTCTCTCTCTCTATATATATACATATAGGCACATATGCAGTCCACTTTTCATGGTGGGAATATCAATTATGCGACAGTTGTGAGATATACAGTTATGTAATAATATTGCACAGTGCTGTGCAGAATGCATTTAAGGCGTCCTCAGCCCATGTAGCTTTAGCAGGCCTCACTGGCTGCAACACTGCAAAACTGACAAATCATACCCCACAGCGTTTAACCATCACATGTCATATACCTGCACTGCATGCTGTTTTCTTTGCCACACACTACAACCTACATAGAAATATGCACATAACAACCTTCATCAACATATATATATATATATATATATATATATATATATATATATATATATATATATATATATATATATATATATATATATATATATATACACCCTTCACAAACAGTTGCAGTATGTCCCTTGCCCTATGCACATGTACAGATACATATAGATATGTACTGCTGCCACATATGGATGATTCACAGTATGTAGAGTACTCTTCAAAAACATCTACTACATGCCAGCAAATACATATGTGTTACATACCTTTCCTTTGTATTTCTCTGTTCTGTCTGTTTTTAAAGGAAATAATTTTTTATTTTTTTTGGGGGGTGGGGTTTCTCTGTCTGTTGATGTTGCTCTTTCTTTTTCTGTGTCTGTCTGTTTCTGTCTCTTTGTCTTTGTCTGTGTCTCTGTCTCTGTCTCTCTCTCTCTCTCTCTCTCTCTCTCTGTTGCTGCAATGATATTATTGCATGTGTGGACAGCAAGTACAGCCTGCTTTTCTAGGTATCTGCACATGGGCATGTGATGGCCTCTGCACCAATTGGTGCCCACCATTTAGTAATTGCATGCAGCCTGCTGTGTGGTAATTGCAGTGCTCACTGTCATAGCAGCCCACTGCTATAAAATGCTAAGTTAGGTAGGCATAGCCCTTTCAGCTTTCCAAAGTGGGGTCCTTGCTTGTTTGCTGTGGACACCATTCTGTCAGTCAG
Source organism: Protopterus annectens (assembly GCF_019279795.1). Taxonomy (NCBI): domain Eukaryota; kingdom Metazoa; phylum Chordata; order Ceratodontiformes; family Protopteridae; genus Protopterus; species Protopterus annectens. The sequence goes on from NC_056729.1 coordinate 137,539,986, forward strand.
AAGGTTGGTATACTTCTTATATCTGAAGCTAGGGTTGTAGCCAGTGATTTGCATGTTGTACTCAAACCTGAATGTTGCTGCTTCTAGTACACACTTGTCAGTGTAGAATTTTACTCACCCCTCCAAATGCTAACACAAGATACATGGGAGTATGTACTTTCTTTTCTAATTAAACAATTAACTGCCATACAAAAGTAGTTATTGCAATGTATTCTTCTGGCACATGAACTGTTTGTGAACTACTATACTGTAAATATTAATTTACTCACTTCTGAACAGTTTGTGTTTTTTTGTGTTGACATTAGCACAGGCTGCTCAAGACAACTGGACAAATTTCAGTACTGAGTATGCCTACCTACATCCTTGATAGAGCCTGAATACACAGGTATATTGTTCTTTTGGGTAGGGGTGCAGAAGTACAGAGAGCATTATTTATTATTGTGTGATGTTTATCTTGCTGAACATACAGGGTTGCTGTGTACCTGTTAGTCTATCAAGGCAAGTAGTCTGTCTGCGTAGCTCCCACCTGTGGACATATCCAGATGGTAGCCTGAGGTTAGCCTATTATTCTTTGTCTGTGCACCACACTGGTCTTTTCAGCACTGGAACAATGGCATTGTCACAGTTAGTTGCTACCAGTACATGGCTACATCCTTTGATATTTCTGTGTTGTACTCCTACATAAGGGTATGCTTGTGGGACTCCTTCCAAAGCTATTTGCAGAGTGTGTAACAGCAGAAAAGCTGATATGCCTGTGTGCTTCTGCCTCTGCCAAGCCTCTGATACACTCAGGTATATGTTTGAACAGCCTCAGGGAAAGGTACATATAAGTGAGGTACACCTGTAATATATTACAGACATTAAACTGAGACTGTGAGAGAATCAGAGCATATGTATTAATACACCTTTTCTGATGTGCAAGCAGTGTCTAGTCTTACTTATTGACATTATTCATTAAGTGTAATTCCCCACTTTTCTGCCTAATGTCATTTCTTTTCAGAGGGATTCAGAGGGGCACAGCTAACATTTGTTTACGAATCAGGGACATCCCTGGCAAGCAGTCACAGTTGGAAAGTATGGCCTCTGCCCTATTCAAATATGCCAGTGTTTATCCTGCTCTGATACTGAGTGGGGTTTGTAAAGTGCTACTGTAACATTATTTCCTGCTAGAATGGCTGGTTCTCTTTTCACAGTCATGTCATGCAATTCCACAACAACTGCTGGTACAGATCCACAGAACAAGATTTGTGTTATGGCATTCCTATTTTCCCTTTACATTCACTCATTATAATGCATGATATATTTATTACAGCACCAACTTGTTGTATGTCTACTGTGGCTTAGTGGTATTTTATGCAGTGTAGTGTGTCCAAAGGCCGAGGTTCGAGACTGACAGAGGTGTTTTATTTTGCTGCTCAGCAGAAAAAGGGCCCTGCCATGCAGAGTGACTAAGGCACTTTTAAGCAGTTGTAAGTGGGTTTATGCGAGTTTGCGTGATGCTTAGCAATACTTAGCTAAGCGCACACTCGCGCAAACCCGCTAACTACTGCTTAAAAGAGCTTACTCCCGCTAATCCCCGCGCTCATTTCTTTGAAAGAAAAGAAAATGGGGAGATAGGAAAGTGGTGAAAAAGGGGCACAAAGAGGGAAAGACAGTAGGGAAAACAGCTCAAGATGTGCAGGACAGGTGTAGGGAAGGTCCATAGCTGCCCATTTCTTTAACAGCAACAGCTGTGCATATACTAATAATTTCGATGGAATTTTGAAACCTTCCACCCCTGAGAGAGGGGTGAGGACAAAAATGTATGTTGTATTGCCAATTAAATTTCAGTTTATGTGTCCAGCGGACATGTGTTCAAAATGGGCAGCTATGTATGGGGTGTAATTTTTTTGTAGGAGCAAATTGCCCATTTTTTTTTTCAGGTGAGAGTGGTATGTGGGGTAGGGGAAGTAGGTATATTTGGGGTGGTAGGTTGGGGAGGTAAACAGACAAGACAAACAAGATGCATACAGGGGCGGAATATGACACATGGGGTGGGTGAACACCATTGATGGGGAAGGGTGTTTGGAAATTGCAAGCCCATGAGCCCACAGATGGCAACAGTGGAACTGAGATCCCCACCCATGGGCAGTCACCACTGCACCTTCACAGCCCAGAGGGTGGCTGTGCTGGGGGCTGCGTAGGAGGGGCAGGCTCACCCATGAGTCGCGCCACTCTTGCCTCGAGCTGGCATAGAGGATCAGCGACTGAACGCTGGATCTCCCTATGCACCACAGCCCGCACCATTCGGAAGGTGATAGGTGGCCCTCCTCTGGCCATGCTTACATGGGGGGGATGAACCCCATCCCCTGCAGCGCTTCCACCCGAAGGTGGCACAGGGCCACTGGAGGAGGAGGTCCCATGTTGGGCACCAGACATGCTGGTGCCAGGTGCCATCGCCAGCTGAGGTGGGAGAGGAGGGTCCGCTGGGACCGGCCTTCCCATACGTTCTATGTTTAGCAGGATTTAATGACAATATGGGTTAGTAACAGACAACAGCATTCCAAATTATTTGTAACAGCATGCAGTAGTATTCCCATTAACCCAACACACAAGAATTCCAACAGTTGAACAGCAAGCATAACACATAAATATTTAGAACAACAATGGACATTCCAACAGCATGCAGGGTTGATTGGTGGCAACAGGCCACCAAGATTGTGGTATGTGAACAGGGCACATGCATCAAAGTTCATGCAGAGTTTTATAAACCAGTAGGACATATGTCCCAACAAAGTTTTTCAGATTACACATACCCATTTAGGTGTGGAATGGCATTATTTATGACCATAAAGTAGGGTGTAAAAAGATCACTCCATTAACAACTTATATATACTTATAACTTTACTCTACATTCCTACTGACTGCAGGTATATATCCCCTACATGTATTATTACACTAGGCAGTGTCCATTAAATTGTGAAATGGGTTTTGATAGTTGTTTATATACCTGATCTGTATCTGACATACAAACTGTTCAAGATGCAGATGTTACTGCTATGTATTTATATATTTCATTTATATTCATATATCTACATATCTGGCTGTCTTCAGGTGACATTATCAGCTACATTTAAACAGACCCCTACATTTCTAGCAGCACACTGACATTTGTGGAGAACACAATCACAAACCACTCATGTGCCAGATTAACCTGTACATGCTAGCCATGAACCAACAGTTGAGGACTGTATATATGCTTAAGAGCTACTGGCATTCCCTTCATCCACTTTATATGGACCTACATAAGTGTGGATTGACAGCACTTAAAACAACTGTACTATTTCCATAATGCAAGGGTACAACAACATATCAAAGAAAGTGACACGGACACAGTCTAGGAATTATACCTTTATTAATTACATTACACACTTTTGTAGTGGCTCTCTCATTCATTTTATATTTTGGTGCATGCAGAATACTTTTATTCCAGACTTATTATACCTTTATTAATGGGTTACAACACTTTTTCATACTCTCTCACTTATTTTATATTACAATACATGCAGAATAATTACTAACCTGCCTGGTGGCACAGCTTTAGCAGCCTATCTGCATAGGCTTGCCGATTCACAGCACGGACACCTGCAGCTGTGAAGTAAATGAAGAGATATTAAGACATACCTATCCATTATATAGACTACAATAGCAATTCTTACATACTTCATTCCATGGCTACCTACTCGGTAGTGCGGCATCTTGCATGTCACGGGCCTCCTGTATCCATTGGTTCAGTCAGTCCTGTTTCCATCTCTTCAGGTCTGCATGGTGGTGACGGACCTGCTCACCAGTCCAAGTGATGCCTGTGGCACTGGTGAGATCATGAGCTAACCGGCTCCAAGCCTCCGCTTTGTACTCCATCCCTTGAAACTGGCCCTGCAGGAGTCTTGGCTCATGATGGTGGACAAGGAGCCAAACCATGTATTTTGACTCCTCGATGCCCCACTGGTGTGCTCAAAAGCGAGTACCCTCTCCAGCACCGGCCATTCTGACTGCAGATGGGAGCTACAACCAGTTATGGCGAGTATTCCCACGTATGGAGTTAAATATGCCTCATTTCCTGCACTTATTTGTGATTGGCCATTTTTGAAAATTCTCAGCTAACAGCAAACCTGCTTAGCAATGGTTAAACTTCCATTTATAAGTATATGTATGTTAACAGTGCATGGTTACACTAATCTGTCATGGCTTAGTGGTTCAGTACTTTGATTATGGTGCACAGTGTCCCGGGTTCAAGCCTTTCATTGCTTTTTATTTTACTACTGTCCAGACAGGCTAGGGGGTGTGACTGTGTTTAGGTGACTTTGCTCAACTTTGATCTACGTTGCTCCACTTTGCCCGACGTTGCCCGACGGTGCGCTGGTTAGTGCGGTGTGCAGCTCTGTGCAAACCTATTGCACTAGGTAAAGCGCTGCTTAGCTATGGGCAACTATATTGCACTAGGTAAAGCACTGCTTAGCTATGGGCAACTATATTGCGCTGGGTATAATGCTGCTTAGCTATGGGCAACTATATTGCACTGGGTACAACGCTGCCTAGCTATGGGCAATTATATGTCAATATCCTTAATGTTGCTCACCTTCTTATATTTATATATATACATTTTGTTCACTAATACATAGGCCATTTCAATGCTTTTTACTAAAATTGCATTCATATATGTCAGGAATTATTTTATATACTAATTTAAAACATAAAATAGAAAGGGGAAGGGTGGGACTAGAACCGTAACTGTCTTCTCTTTGTGCAAAGGCTCTACCACTACGTTATTGCTATTTGGCTTAATTAGTATAAACATTTTTTATTATGCTTTTCGATGTCGAAATTGCTAACTGTAGCTAAGCAATGGGCAGACCCATGCAAACACGTGCAAATACGGGCAGCTATATCAGGAATTATACAAAAAAAATAAAAAGTTTACATTTTACAATTACAAAGGGGTTTAGTATGTGGGGATGTGTAGTGTTTGCTATGTGTACATCAGCGGACTCGCTCATTGCACTTGTCATTTTCACATTTATATAGTTGCAGGGGCGTGGATATTTGGACTGCTCAGCAGTCCGACACACCCCCTGCAGTCTTACACGCTCCATGTTAGCCTTCCAGTTGAGTCAGCACACCCTCATGAATATGCATGATGCGCTGATGTCATACTCTTAGACGGCCGTTTCCGTGTAAGACTTATTTAGTCTTACACGGAGGATTACTGAATCCCCCCTTATATGTAGAGATGTTATACATGTAACAAAAATATATGATAATAGAGGTTTATGGACTGGTGGTTTGGAATGTGGTGTAATATTGAAAATGCAAGATGAAAAATTTGTACATTTACCAAATATAATTAATATTGATGAAAACAAAGGCATGGTGAGATACTGGGGACAACCCATGACATGCTTTTTCATGTGACAAGGATGATCATTTAATCAGTAATTGTGATAAAAGAAAATGTTTTATATGTGGAAAAGTGGGTCATGAAGGAAAGAAATGTGAACAAAAGTATATAAAATGTGGAGATATAAGTAATTTTTGGATGGCTTATATAGAGATAGAGAAACATACACAAGAAACTCCACCAGTACAGGAACAGGAGAAGCAGAAAATTACATCAGACACTATAGAAGAAATGCAAAATGAATAAATGAATGATAGTGAAGTAACAATGGATGTGAAAGAGAGTATGAATGGTGTAAAAGATAAACAAATAAAGAAGAAGAAGAAAGAAATAATACAAGTGATGAAGGAGAATGTAAATGGGTAAAAGTAAGATGTAAAAGAGGTTCTATAGATAGAAGAGTAAAAGACAGAAAGTGCAAGTTTAAAACGGCAACTATAAGAGAAAACAAAAAAGGAAAAGAGTGAAAAAAAGTAATTCATTATAGTGAGAATCTTAGCTGTTAATGTCAACAGCATGAAGAATATTCATCATAGGCTTGGAGTATTAGAATGGTGTATGACATTAGATATAGATATCATAGCACTTGTAGACATTAGAATAACAATAGAAGAAAAAGAACAAATAAATGGTTTATGGGAAGGTGAAATAATTTGGAATTTAAGTAGTTAAAAATACTCTGGTATAGTCATCCTATGTAAAGAATGGATAGATATTTTAGATTATACAATAATACTTATTGGAAAAATAGTGATCCTAGACATAAGGCATAAAAATCAAGTTTATAGAGTAGTTACACTTTATGTTACAGAAACAAAGAGAAACTATGTTTAAAAAAATGGCTCATGCAAATTTAAACATGCGAGTAATTGTAATGAGGGACTTTAACTGTGATCTAAGACACAGACATAAAGAAAGGCAGATGCTAAAGTAATCCTAAGCATGATTAAATATAATAAGTGCATTTATGAGAAAATAAGAACCGTACTTACAAAAGATGCAATTTAAAAACTGAAATTGACTATTTTATAGTTTCAGACAGTTTAACTATACTACATCAGAGGTATAAAATCAGAAGACTTTCAGATCATTTAGCTATATGGATAGATAGAAAAATGAAGGAATTACTTGAAAATAGGCAAAGGAAAAAAAAAAGAATCAATGAGTCAGAATTGAATGAACAGGCCAAAGACATAATACTACAATTATGGCAAGATCACATAAGTATGAGAGAAGTTTATAAAGACTGGATGAGTTGGTGGATCAATTTGAAAGAAAAATATAGAAAGGGGGTATTAACATGGCAAAATTTGAGAAGACCACAGGATTTTGATGTATATAAGGAAATTAGTAACCAAATATTCAAAAATAATAGCAAGTAATAGTGAAGAGTTTATAGAAAAAGAAAGAAGGCTGTAGGAAATGAATCAAGAAAAAAATAAAAGAAGATTATTTAAACAAAGACACTTTTTGCATGGAAAGAAAGAAAAAGTAGCACCATGCTTAAGTAAAATGGTTAAAGAAAATACAAGAATAATGAGAGAATTAAAAGATGGAAAATGTTACATAATAACTGCAGAAGATGAAATTATGAAAACAAAGAATATATAGTAGAGACATTTTCAATAAGTGATATTACATTAAAAGATAGATGGAAATTAAACAAGTTAACTGAAGAAGACAATAAAAGAATGGGGGGAAAATTACAATAATAAACTTAGAAAACGTTCTTAAGACAGCAAATGTAGAATCAGCTACAGGACTAGATGAAATTGAATACTAATGTATAAAAGCATGCAAGAATGGCAAAAAATACTTCTTAGAAGTAATGAATGAATGGTTTTAAAAAGATATAAATGATGAAAAGATATGCCTAGGGGTAATAAAATTAATATGGAGGAAGGGAGGAAAAATGGATTTAAGAAACTGGAGACCATTAGTGCTAAATAATATAGACTATAAGATGTTCATGAAAATAATAGAAAAAAGAATAGCAAACTAAGTTAATAAATTATTATCTGAAACAATCTTTGGGACTAGAAATAAAGGAAGTCAAGAACAATATTAGTGAGAGAATTGGTAGATAACATAACAAACAGAAGAGCATAATTAAAAATATTAATAGGAGATGTAAATAAAATTTTTGATAAAATTCAACACAAAGCATTGTGGAAAATTTTGGAAGATTATAACAAGAGTAATAAAATAAACATTCTGAAGTCAGTTTACATGGAAAACAAAGTAAGATTAGTAGTCAATGGATGGATAAGTGAAACTATAAGACTAAGAAGTGGTATTAAACAAGGATGTCCAACCAGCAGCATCTTATTTGCATTAATTATGAATGCAGTGGTCACTGAGGTTAATTTGAGATTAGAAAAAGTTAGATATCAGACACCAGAAGGAATTATGATTCCAGTTATGTTTACATATGCAGATGAAATAATATTAGCAGTTATGAATACAGAATGGATGAAAACATCCATATAAATGTTTAATAAAAATGAAGATGTTTGGATTTACTCTTAAAAAAGAAAAAAGTAAAGGACTGAGTTTTTTGGGTGAAATACAGGGCATTAAATTTAATGAAGAAGAGATAGAAATCTTAGGAATAAAGTTTGGAAATTAACAATTAAGAGAACAGCAATGGAGAGATATGACAGAATATAAAATCTTTCCATATTCTAGAGAACATTTAGGATGTCATACAGAACAAAGGCATATTTCCGTAACTCCATAATACTAGGTAAAATTGCACATTTATCTAATTTATGTACAATTCGGTTAGCATTAGAAAAGGATTTAATGAATGTAATTTTTACTTTCATTTGGGGATCAAGACCAAACCCAGTGAAAAGATGCATTCTTTATGTAAATAAAGAAGGAGGGTTGAGCTTGTTACACCCAGTTGTATATGTTTTTTCGTTCAGCTTGTATAAAATCTTTATAAGTAGAAAAGATAAAGAAAAGTTACTAACAAAAATCATAGAAGAGAAGCATAAAATAATCCGGGAAAAGTTGGAATATTTAAAAAGAAGTAAAAAAGTTCATTGTATGGACATGACATTATATCAAAAGAGAACACTGCCCTAGAAAATTGATACAAGAAAGACAGAAAAATAGAAGGATGTGGTATGAAAATATAATGGAAATATTTTATTATGTTTATCTTTGCAAACATATAAGTGAAGAGAATATCAAAACAGTAGAAATGAGAATTCATAGATGCAAAAAATATGTAGAATGTGCAGATTTTTTGTGGAGATTATTATCAATAAGTAAGTTACTGGACAAGGAAAACAGGCCATATAAGGCAAGAAAAGACAAAATCTATTTACATTGTGGTGAATTATAGACAACTGAATATGTTTTTATAAAGTGTAAAAGGACACTTAAACTGTGGAGGGAAATATATGACAAAGGATACTTAAAAGAACTGGAGAACATTGCAGTAATATGAACATAATTGAATATGGAAGTTATAAAAATGTAAATCAAAAGCACATTAACAAACTGGATGCAACATTATTTTGTATAATATAGATAATATGGAATGAAAGAATTAATGAAGTAAAATGCAATGGAAAATGGTTATTATCAGAGATTTTAAAGAAAGTAAGAGTTTGGTTGTGAAGAAAAGAGTGGGGAAATTAAAAAAAATGAAAGTTTATATGAATGCAAGAATCATGTTCTAAATATTGCAAACATTGTAAATAACATAAATATGAGTAGAAATTTCTACATAAAATGTATATATTTCAAATACAATAAAGAACTCCTACTCATCATTGTTGTGAGTGAGAACCATTTCTGGAGATGCACTTTCTGTTCCCATTCCAGGCACAGAGGAGACCCAGAGTAAGAAGGAGGCAGATGGATAAAGAGAAGGAGGTAATGGAGTAGTAAAAGAAATGAATGAGAAAGCAAATATCAAGACTGGAGAATGTGTGCAGAATTCTGAAGAAATGTTTCAATGAAACCTGTTTAATGGAGATTAGTCAGCAATGATGGCTGTATAACTACAACCCTACAGTCAGGAAAGTTATGGAATGATTTATTAAAAGAAATGGTGGTGCAGAGTGAGCCAGAAAATGAAGAATGTGTTTCCTGGGATGACATTATGGAGAAGATACAAAAGAAGGATGCAGAGACAATCCTGAACAATAGTGGTGAGATGGAAAAGAAAACATATGCAGAAAACCTGAAAGAAGGCAAAAGTGGGGTAGCAGAAAAGAAGGCAGAAGAAAATGAAAAACAGAAGTATGTGGTAAGGATTCAAAGTAAAAAAGACAAAGAAATGGACAGGTATGAAGAGTGTGACAATTTAATAGCTCCTTTGGTATGGTAACAGCATTTATTCTTATTAACAAAGAGACATTTTGGGACATTATATTTGAGACTTTTTTTTCAATGGAAAATTTTCTTGGAGAATATGTAAAAAAGAAAGACTGTAACCCATGGAAACTTTATGTGATAAAAGCATTTAACAGGGAAACAAAAAAGAAGATTCATGCACAATTTCAAACAGAAGTAGAAAGAGAGACTTTGAAGGAGCATTTGAAAGCTTTATGCAAAGAAGTACTGGACATTGTGGAAAAGAATGCCATTTGATAAATAACTACAAAGAAAGAAAACATTATATTTGTGGGGAATGGGACATGATGTAAAAAATGTGAATCAAAATGTTATAAATGTAACAAAATTGGACATTTCTGGATGGATTAAAAAAATGAACAGTAAAGAAAAAAAAGAAAAGAAAATGAACAAAAAGAAGAAATTTTAGAAGTAGAAATAGAAGAAAATTAGATGAGAAAAAAATAACAAGGACATAGAAGAAGGTTCTGAAATAAGTGATGAAGTCATAAACTGTGAGGTAGTAAAAGGAAAAAAAACTATTGGTAAAAGGGTAAAAGACAGAAAAAGAAAATTTAAAGGGACAAGTACAAAAGAAAAAAGAAAGGAAATCGAGGAAAAGGAATATATCTACAGCTAAAGACTGGGGCTTGGTATAACCATTAAGATGTTTGATTCACAGACAAAAGGCACAGTCTTTGGTTCTCACCTTTGGGAAGGAATTTGGTTAGACTTAGAATGGCCTACTAAGAAAGCTAGCCTAGTAATTAGCTATGAAACCATGAATCTAAGGCAAAATAGAAAATTTAAAATGTTTTTTGTGAATGTGAACAGTATTAAGAATAAACTAAGAAGAATAAGAATGTTGGAGTGGTGTAATACATGTGATGTAGATGTAATAATGGAAGACACAAGATTTTTTTAAAAAATGAAGAAAGATTACAAACAGTGAAACTATGAGAAGAAAAATAATCTGGAATTTTGGAAATGAGAGATGTTCTTGAATAACCATATTCTGTAGAAATACAATAAAGATATTGGATGTAACTTTAGCAAAAATGGGAAAATTAACCATAGTAGATTTAAAAGGGAAAGAACAAGTATACATAATTATAGCATTATATGCTTATACTAACTGTAAAGAAAGGGAAAGCTTATTTCATCAGATTTTTGACTATGTAGTGATAAATATGAATATTATAATACCAGGAGACTTTAATTGTGATTTAAGAGACAAGTGTAAAAAGAAAGACAATGATGTAAGAAAAATGTTAGAAGTTATAAGATGTGGTAAGTTAAAACTTGGGGAAATAAATCATTGGCTTACAAAAGGGGTATGCATAGAACTGAAATATATTATTTTATAGTATCAGAAGGTTTAGTTATAGGCGAAGGGGATGTAGTTGAAACAGAAATTTCTGACCTTCTTGCAATATGGCTAGAGCTAAAAGAAAACAAAGAATATATAAAAACAGGAAAATTAATAAAAAGTATAAACAGGAATGCATGGAATGAAGAATGGAAGGGATTAGTAACAGAGTAATGGAAAGACCTTATTACTACGAGAACATTTAATAAAAATTGGTCTGAATGGTGTATGACATTTAAAGGGAAATATAAAAAATGTTTTACAGTGGCAATATGATGTGAGGAAAAAAAACAGATAAATTAAAATATAAAAGAACATATAATGAAGCATTAGAAGATTTAGAACATAATAATAGAAAGTAGTCTGACAAAGAAAGAGAATTATACAAAAGAAATCTAGAAAAAATAATAATTGTTATTTAAGTAAAATATTTTTTAAAAGGAAAAAGAGAAGAAGTATCACATTACTTAAGCAGATTAGTAAGGGAAGATGGTAGTGTAAAAGGAAAAATAGAAAGTACTCAGGAAAAGTTTATGGATAGTATAGTACAATATGTACAAGAAATGTTTAAAGAAAAAAGAAAGTAGTGAAAAAAACAAGGAAATAAAAAAATAACAGAAAAATAGAATAAAGCGTTCTAAAAGGAGATTTCTTTAAATGAGCTAGATAAAGTATTAGGACAAGTTAATATAGATTCTACTGCAGTCCCAGACAGACTAGTTATGAAATGCATAAAAATTTAAGGGATTAGCAATTTTTTAACAATTTTTGAATGAATGGTTAAATGAAGGTTTTTATCTATAAAAAAATATGTAGGGGAATAGCATACCTCTCAACCATACCAAATTCCACGTTATTTCATATTTTTGGAAGCAAAATAATAGGGTGCCATGGATTCTTGAGTAGCCCCTTCAAATCCTGATTTTGTTTTTTGTTTTATTTAATACTGGCATCATCATGCTTTGGCAGTGTATCCTGAAATGGCCAAGCCTCAATGTTCATGGACTTTAAATGACAAATAAGGTACTTTCAAGTTTTCACAATGGCATTCCAATTCAGTGTAGATTATCAAGGTATACAGGCGTAGGAAACCCGATTCATGTTTTAGATTAGGGAGTAGGGTTTTGCGATGCCTTATCAGCATTCGTTATATGAGGAATCAGTGAGACACTTTTTAACTTGTCAAGATAGCACATTCAAAGCACAAGTCATTTTGGAGTTCCACAGCAAATCCAAAGACAAAACCCATTACACATATCTCCCAACTGCCCAGAATTCTGTAGAATGTCCATTTTTTTCTCTTACATTTTGGCTAATTTCAGTGTGTGGTTTTCTGTCATCTCGTTAATGACAGAAGTCACTAAGTAATCCCAAACATTTGAGTTTCATTCACACTAATGCAAAACCTGTTATTCTTTTGAATTTCTAATATTGTAAGAGCAATATTCAAAAATTGTCCCTGATTTAGACACTTCACCCAGCATTATTTTTGACTTTCTTGATCTAAGAAGTTCAGAGACATGGCCACTACTGAGCTACAACAGCAGCTATTTACAAATCTTTTTTTTAACCAGTTAATAGCATGAATCAGGAGACTGCATTTTTATCAGAGGCTAATTTCAGAGCAATTAGCAAAATGCCAAATTCAGTGTCTGTGCTCATTATGCAGCAATGCATTTGCCTCACTACATTTGGTTCTTGATAATTGAAATGTATAATTTATTTAACTTACCTTCTGATTGCAGCATTTGTGTCATGTTTGTTCTGTCTAAAATGTATATATCATGTGACTGGAGTGCAGAGAGAAGCACCTGACAGTTGTCAGCTAATAGTAGAAATGCAAACTTCTAATCAAAGCAGAACTATGAAGTGCAGTTAAGTTGTTTCATCTTTGAAATGGATGTTAGATGTGCACTGTGGATTTTGTTACTTTCTGCTGATGTGGGGGTGCATTTGCAGAGTTTTGCCTTCCCTAGCTTAATTCTAGACTTAGAAACAGATGTAGAAGGTGCCTTACAGGTATTTAACTGGATTAAGTTTTTCAGACTGCTTGTTAAATTCAAAAAAACATAGGATTCTGATATTGTCAGGCAAACACCAATGTCTGTGATTTTAGGGTAGTGGGTGTGTTGCAATGGGCAGTTATGAAGGCAATGTTTACTGTACCAATTTCCTAGTCTCATTAAATTTGTTGTGATAATCACGGTTTGTGTAAAAATTGACCTACAGAAATTTTCAGATTGTAAGTAAAACATTATAGGATTATTAAGTATAGTAAGGCATTATCACTGTATTTTTTCAATTTCCCCCTCACATGGAGGCTCTGTCCCTTCAACCTCAGAGTGTGAATATGCTTCCGATGAAGTCACCCAGAAATTTCTTAAGGAGGGCAGGTACGATAAACATAAGTATTGTGATAATGGAGAACACTGGTGAGGCATGGTGTAGTGTGGCAATGTATATAAGGAAAGGATTGAATATTAGACAGAAAATAATGTGATTGAGAAGGGGGTGGGGAAAAAGGATGCTGGGGATTATCAGCTGTCAAGAAGAATTTCATATGGGAGGGGGATAAATTGGAGAGCTGGAAAGGCAGGGACAATGAGATACTTAAAGGTTAAGGAAGTGTAGAGGCAGACAGTGAGTAGCAAATAAAAGCGATATCAGCCTGCCCGAAATGACTTGCATTTTAGTTATATACAAGTTTAAACATTAATATAAATACAATGCTATTGTTCTGGTTATATTTTATCTCCAGCAAAGCTAGAACTTCCACTGAGTGACCTCCCAAACCTCTTCTATCAAAGGCACATGGGATACATGCAAATGATCCTTATGAACATCAGGTGTTTCAATTAATTGGCAATTCTGAATGTCCATGAGTTGTTTCATCATTTTACTGGACAATTGGAAGGTTACTTATTGTTTTAGTTTGTTGTTTGGGATATTTCTGCAGTGACCCTAATGATAATGGACATCAGTTGGGTATAACAGCCCTGTGTTTCTAATGCTTAGTCAAACACTCTGCTTGTGCTGTGCTGACAAGGTCATAACAAGGCCAAAATATGCATATCCACAGCTAGTGGGGTTTGGATTTATTGGACTGAAATTGTCCAGTAAAACGACAAAACAAGTCATGGACATTCAAAATTGCCAATTAGTTGAAACACCTGATGTTCATAAGGATCATTTGCATATATCCCATGTGCCTCTGATACAACAGGTTTTAGAGGTCACTCAGAGGAAGTTCTAGCTTCACTGGAGTTTTCATTTTGTTTTTACTGATTGGTTATATTTTATGCTATTTAATATTAGTGTAGTAGTTCATTTTATTTTTATAAAAGCAAACTGCATTTTAGTTTTATACAAGTTCAAAATTTGATACAAGTTCAGATATTAATATAAATAAAGCACTATTGTTCTGGTTAAGTTTTATGTTATTGAATATTTTGTCTGTTTTTCAATTTGTGTTTGAATATTGGTATCCTACAATTCATTTGGAGTGGGTGGGGTTACATAATTATGTATGCAAAATTTATGTTAACCAACGTCCAGATTTTTGGCCAGTTGCACCTACTTTTCATAGGCTTTTGTACAGATTTTTGATGTTTCTACGTTGAGAATTATGTGGAATAGTTAAATTCATATGGAGGAAGGAAGCTAGAATAGAATTATAAAACTGAAGACCAATAGTATAGAATAATAATGATTATAAGATCTTTATGAAAATAATACAAAAAAGATTTGAAACTAAAATGGAAAATACTATGGAAGATAGTATATATAGCATGAAAGGGAAAAGTTGTCAAGAATTATTAGTGATAGTTACAGAAACTGTGGATGATATTATGAACAGAACGGAAGAAGTGGAAATCATGATAGGAAACCTTAATAAAGCATTTGATACAAATGGACATGAAATCTTATGAGTAATAATGAAAGAATATAATATTAAGTGAGAAAAGTTAGGACATTATGTATGTCAGTGTATAGTAATAATAAAGTAAAAGTACCTTTAAATGGCTGGTTAAGCCAAGAGGTACATATGAAGAGTGATGTAAGATAGTGAAGTCCAGTGAGTTGCATACTCTATGCATTAGTTATGAATGTGATAGTATGTGAAATAAATTACAAAATGAAGGGAGTGGGGTATATAACACCTGAAGGGCTAAGAATTCCACTTTTCCTAACATATGCAGACAACATTATAATAATTGCAAAAAATCAAAATTTGGAAAAAAGAAGTAATAATTTGCACAAATTAGGGTCTAGAAATTATAGGGATGACTTTAAATAAAGAGAAAAGTAAAAGTTTAGGTGATGTAGTAAAGATTGGGGGTATATATTTTACAAAGAATTAAATTTCTGTGTTAGGCATTACATTTGGGAATAAAGATGTAAGTAGAATTCAATGGGAAAAACAATAGAAGAAATAAAGCAAACACGTCTTTTTTGGAGAACATATAAATTATCCTTCAGAAAAAGGCTTATTTGATAAATTCATTTCTGATGGGAAAAATAGCATACTTAGCAAGTGTTGTTATGTTGCCAACAGTATATGAAAAAGAATTATTGCAGATAATGTGTTCACTTATATAGGGTTCTCAATTAAACCCAGTAAAAAAAGATGTTTGTATGTAAATAAAGAAGAAGGAGGTTTAGGGTTAATTAACCCAGTGGTATACATTGCATCATTAAATTTGTACAAAGTGTTAAAGTGGATAAATGAAAAAGATAAGAGATTAGTAATAAAACTATACAAATATAAGTATGATAAATTTGTGGGTATGGTAAAAAATAGACAAAGGTTGTATAAATAAAGAAATAAAATGTTACCAAGAAAAATTATTCTTTTGTGGAAAACAAAAATTGATAGTATAGAAAAAGATAAAAAAAGTATGATATAAAAGTGTAATGATAAAACATTACTATGTAAAACCATGTGAAAATCTAACAGATGAAAACATTAAAGCTATAAAAATAAGACGCAAATGGTGTAATCAGAAAGTAGAATGTCAAGATTTTTTTGTGGAGACTGGTAATAGATAAAGTGCCAGTAAAAAGAAATGTGCCATATAAAAAGAAACATGCTAGAATATGTTTACATTGTCAAAAGAAAAAAGTACATAATGTGTTTTTAAAATGTAAAAGAGTAAAAAAAATATGGGGAAAACTATGTAAAGAAAAATTTTTGAAGATATAAAGGAAGTGGATAAAATAAATATGAATATGATTAAATATGGATATTATAAGAATAGAAATAAGAATAGAAGTAAAGGGTATATTAAAGGAATAGATATGTTATTTTATGTTATATTATAATATAAAATGAAAAAATAAATTAAATTATGTTTAATGGTAAATAGATTTTAGCAAGAATATTAAGTAAAATCAAATGGTGGTTATGGAAAATGAGTGGTGATCAAGCAGGGATGAAAATTTAGCATGATTCTAAAGGAAATTCTGAATATGTGTAAATAGATTTGTATACTTATATATACTTGTACATATGAAAATATTAGTGCATATTTAAATATTTTGTAAATAAGAGTTATTATTGTATATAAATAAAGGACCCCAACTCTTTCCAATAAGTACTGTGGGATCTTTTACATCCATCTGAGTCTCTACCAACTCAAGCACATAGAGCCTTGTTTAACAGCTCATCTGAAGGATGACACACTCAGGAGTGTGGCACCCCTGTTATGCTGCACTACACTGTCAGCAAATGGTCTACCTGATGTGGAAATAGAATCCACAGCCTTCCACACCAGAGCTGAGTAGGCTACCTGATTCACAACTGACACTCCTTTACTCTGTAAGATCTCAGACTGAGTGTCTGGTTTTCATAATGTCTTTGATAGATTTATTAGGCCAATGGTGTTATGTCCTTCTTATTCCAGCTGTTCTAAATAGAGAGCTTTTGTCTAGGATAACCACAAATATTTGGATGAAATAGGCTTAAATACTAAATTACCAGGAAACTGCAATCAGGAATAAAAGAAAAGTATATGTAAAATGAAAATTATATTTAGGATGACAGTACATAATGAAAAACTCAACCGATAACAAAAATGAAAAGTTTGTTATTGTCCAGTTATGTGATTTGATCTAAAAGACTTAATCCTTGATGAAAAGACAACTATACCACTTATTTAAATGTGCCTGATGGTTGGGTTTCTTTCATTTCTGATGAAGATGTTTGTCAGACAAAAGGACTTATTTGGAGAATAAAAGTCTGTTTTAATTTCTGTTTACATAAGCAGTATATAAGTAGTCAAGATTATCAAGGAGCTTCCATTTAACTGATGACATGTTAAGTATGACTGAATTTATTGGCAGTTTAGTCTATTCTAGTTCTTGACTGTGATAATTTTGTTATCGGATGTGATGGCTTGTTCTTCCAGACTGTGCAGGTATGTTAGCATATGATAATGTGACACTAATGATAAAAATAGATGGCTTCTTTATAAGTACCAAGTTGAGAGTGTGCTCTGAGAGTGCTTTTGGATCTGTTCTGTTTGGACCACAGATTAGTTGTGTGCAACTGAAACCTGAATATTGTAGTCTTGAAAACTGTTTGTTTGGACTAAGACAGATTAAAAACAGTTAGAAGAATAAGCTCATCATAACAGTTACTTTGAATCCAGTCTAGGGTGATGGATAGGGACTTGGGTTCGATTATAGGATGTAGATCTGCTACCCTATATGTAGGTGTTTATTTGTTAATGTGATTGTTAACAATAGTGATTCTATTCCAGAAATTTGACTTGCATCATTACTGACTTCTCCTTATAGTAGGGATAGGCATGCTCCATAATACATGCCAATAATACACTTTCAAATAGAAATGGATCAGACATTGTCTTATTGACAAGGTACATGCCACCTCTAGACTCTAGGTAACATAATGACATTTCCTGAAGTCTTTCTGATTATCTCAAGCTTTTCTTTGATGTTTCTAGTCAGGGGGTCATTACATCTTCTCTGGTTCTTTCCTGTAACTTACATGAAAGTTGCAAAATGCAGAACTTATTCAAGAAAGGATCTGTGGAGTATTATATGGTACAATGGTCTCCCTGAAGTGACTAGACATACCATTTAAGAAGTGATTGGATGCAGAATATCCTGTCATGATTTTCTGTATTTTTTTGCAGCTACACCAAACCCTTTAATGGTGATGCCATTTTTTTATGATTTGAGCATATATTTTGTAATAATCATTTATGCCTTTTTCCCAAGTCTTGATATTTTATCTACTGACATTAGAGGTAAGATTATTAATATAGCATTGAAGTTTTGTATACCATCTTGGAGAGCTTTGGCATTGTTTAATGAAGTAATTATGTTAAATAGTTTACTGTCATCAGCTTATTTGGTCACCCACAGTCTACTTCCCTCTTTTATATTTAAGAAGAACAGTAGGAAAAGCAGTGACCCCAGTACTGAACTGGTAGGGGAGAAGGGTAACCACAAAGTTTGATATTTTGTTTCCTTTAGCTTACCCAGTGTTTTGCCCACTGAGTTGTATTTGGATTTGCATTTAATGCTATTAATTTTTGTTAATTATTCCATTATCTCTGGAAGTGTTTTGAATCCATTAGTGAGGTCAAGATAATCTGTAGGGTCTGTACTGAATGTACGAACATTCAAAATTCCGAGTCTCATATGGTCGACACCATATGATCAGATTTTTGAATATTTGAACGTTGTAACGGAGATCTCCGTACAGCGTGGAATGGGAAGATTTCCCTTTTCTGCACTGGAGTGCCATCTCGAAGTTGGTATATTTAAAGAGCTGGGTGTGTGTGGGGCACAGCCCCCCATGTGGGGGGGTGAAGGGGGGCTTGCCCACTGCTTAGAGTGTTCAAGTAGGTGTTTTGTGTAGTTTATTTTTTTTATTAGATATTCGAACTTTTGAAAGTTCGATCATATAGTGTCATCCATATGACAGTTGAACTTTCAAATGTTCGATTATCTAATATAGACCCTAATCTGTATGCACTTTCAATTCTTCATCAAGCATTGTTGTTGTCACTACAGAGAATGTTGCAAGATTCAGATAGCAAGAGCTCCCCTTAACAAGGCCATACAGTTACATATCTAACATACATATGTTAGGTTGGATATGTCATATTAGATAGATTCCAGTTCAACTTTCTTCATGATTTTTTCTCTAAGAAGACAGACATGGAAAATATTAGTAGGGAATTTAAAGAATAATCTTCATGATTTTATATATAGTGCTGGTCAGACTTATGGTTCTTAAATTGAATGAACATGATGTGATCCTGCTTTGTGAATTGTTACCATTACAGTTGTTACTAAACATTAGAGGTGCGCCCACATTCCAACATTTCATTTAACATAATCAATAGGATTTTGTTCAAGTTTTTTTTTAATTCTGTGATCAGTGGTCACTTAAGATGGAATCATGTTGCAGATATACATCATTTTGTATAACTATACCAATAGATAGTGTGTATATATATATATATATATATATATATATATATATATATATATATATGGCTTACCTATAAATAGTCGCATGATGTATGAGCGAACAACAAATCTTCGAAAACTAATAAGGACACACTCAAAACAGTGACGTACAACCCCACGAACATATACAATCGAACTGAACTGCATAACAAATCCAGCACCTAAACGCACCGGAATTTCCTACCACTCTGGACCCAGGAACAAGTGCTACCATGGGTCCCAAGGGGGGGGGCAGGTCCAGTATTTGGTTTGGTGGCATCAAATTTTGACGTGTCAACTGCTGACGTTCAGAATAGCCGATGTTTCATCCCGCGATGTTATTTCTCACTATTCTGAACATTCGAAATGTTAGTGTTCATTTTTGTCAAGGTAAACATATATATATATATATATATATATATATATATATATATATGTGTGTGTGTGTGTGTGTGTGTGTGTGTGTTCATAGATTCATAGGTTGGTACTAGGCTATCGGCCCTAGGGCCTATACAAGCTTAGCCATAACAATTCCCTGGCTATTTCTTCCTGGAATATTTACTTCCCTGGTCCCCTCTCTAGCAGGGCCACTGATGTGATCCCCTGGGTGAATTTCCTATCTCCCATCCAGTTGTCAAGGTTCCTTTTGAAGAGGGCCAAAGAGGTGCTCAGCTTGACATGTATGGGCAGTCTATTCCAGAGTATGGGGAGTCTCTGGGTCAGGAACCTATCCCTCCAGCATGTTTTGTTCATTGTGATTACCAAGTTTAGATCCCTGAAGCGTGTGGCTCTGAGGGATTGGGATTTCTTTAAGTGATGCATGTCCAACAGCACTGGTTTGACATGGCCTTGTATGTTAAGCAGAGATTGCCTCTGAGTAGGCAATATGTGACAGAGTATAGCTGGAGTTTTTTTAGACAGTCAGCATAGGGCACCTGCTTTAGGCCTGTGATTCTTTTAGTGAGGTATTTCTGTGGCCTTTCCAGTTGTTGTAGATGTCTTGTGAGGTACATACCAAACGGGGCATTGTACTCTATAATGGATCTAATGAGGGATGAGTACAGTGGAACAATGACCTCCTTTTTTCTGCATAAAAAGCCCTTAATGATGAGGTGTGCCACATAGAAGGATTTCCTGACTGTCGTGGCTATGTGGTTATCGAAGGTGAGACCTCTGTCAACCTGTGTCCCTAAGTCCCTTATCACACTTTCGGTGTTTACTGTACTGCCACTTATGTGGTAATTCATGGGTACATGGCTTTTCTCAGAAGGGATAACTATACATTTCTTGGCATTGAGCTTGAGCCCATGGCTCTGGCACCAAGCATCTGTTTCTGTAAGGTCCTTTTGTAGAATATCCACATCATTTGTGGATTCAGTAATGGCACCCAGTTTGCAGTCATCTGCAAACTTTGCTAGCCAGAGTCCCTTACTGCTGGCCTGTAATTCAGAGAAGTAGATGCCAAACAAGAGTGATCCCAGGACTGAACACTAAGGTACTCCGCTTGTCACTTGTCTGGAGCTGGATTTTGAGTCAGCTACTTTT
Source organism: Protopterus annectens (assembly GCF_019279795.1). Lineage (NCBI taxonomy): Eukaryota > Metazoa > Chordata > Ceratodontiformes > Protopteridae > Protopterus > Protopterus annectens. The sequence continues at coordinate 137,561,174 of NC_056729.1, forward strand.
ACAGAGTGGGTTCTGTCAGTAAGCCAGTTGGCAACCCATCGAGTGATGTAGGGATTAATGCCCAGTGTAGTAAGTTTATCTATGATTCCAGAGTGGGGGATGGTGTCAAAGGCCTTGGCGAGGTCCACATAAGCTGTGTGGACCACCTTACCCTCACCCATGGCTCTGGAGACTGATTCAAAGAAGTCAATCAGGATGAGGAGACAAGATCGGCCCTTTACAAAACCAAACTAGGTGGGGTCCAGTGTTTGAAAGTTGCCAATGTCTTTGTTTATAAGTTCCATGATAATGTGTTCCATGGCTTTGAAGATCCGGCTCGTCAGACTGATGGGAACATAGTTCCCGGCATCCAAGATGGATCCCCCCTTGTGGAGTGGGATAACTGTAGATGTGCGCCACTCATTGGGCACAAAGCTTGAGGTGAGGCTATGATTAAACATGACACTTAGGTGAGGTTCCATTTCATTTTGTAGTTCATGTAGTACACAGCCCGGGATGTCATCTGGTCCCACGGATGCTGTATACTTAGCTTTGGAGAGTGCGTTTTTTTACCTGTGTGGCCATGCATACCAGAATTTGGCAGTCTTTTGGTACTGAGATTGGCCCTTTAGGAGGTGAGAGGGGGGGGTGAAGTTGGCACTGAATCGATCTGCCAGGATATTGCTAATATCCTTGGGAT
>NC_056729.1:137566852-137571852 GCF_019279795.1 Protopterus annectens
CTCACTTGTCCAAAGGTTCTTTGATTTCATTAACTCCAATGCACTGGACCAGCTGGTTGACACCCCCACAAGGGGTGCCAACATTCTGGATCTGGACCTTACCAATATAGAGGACCACTGTAGCACTCCCACTGTGTGGTCTTCTGTGGTGAGATCTGATGACAAATCAGTCTTATTCGAAGTAACTAACTATTCGAAGTACCCCCCCAGCAGCAACTAAACTAAAAAACTTCTCCAAAGCAGATTATAACCTCTTACAGGATGGTATAAATAGCTTCATTGCACCCCCCCCCCCGATGGAATTGGCACCTATACCAAGTTCTACACCATTGCTTTATACAAACACCTGTATAACTGCTTTGACTCAGCTATACCTGATATGACCAAAACATGCTCCTCAAGGAAGAGCAAGCCTGTCTGTGTACAACTGCCATTAGCAGCCTTTACGATAAGAGGAAAAAAATGCTGTCTAAGAGTAACAGGGAGCAAGCCTTAAACTGGAAACACTCCCTCCTCAGCTTAAACAAGCAAATCAGACTTCTTGTGAATTCCTTCAAAGCATACTATGAATCCAAATTAGCTTCCTCAACTAAGGACGACCATAAGGTGTACTTTAATTACATCCATAACCTAAAAGGAATGGCCCAGATTTGTGCCAGGCTGGTAGTTAATGATGCTACATATATTGAGCCTGTGGACATAGCTAACTTGTTAGCTGACAGGTCCTGTGAAAACTTCAATCACCTGTCCCTGCCACACGTACCCTATGACATCCATACTACCTGTCCCCTACCTTGTATCTCTAAAAATTAGGTCATAAATGCCCTCTTTAAGACCAAAAACACAGTATCTATGGGGCCTGATAACATCCCAGGCTGAGTCCTACATGGGCTCCAACAAGAATTAGCAACACCATTGGGTACTCTTTTCAGTCATAGTCTAGGCACCAGCTTCATCCAAGCTGAGTGGAAAATGGCCACCATTATTCCCTTGCACAAAGGTAGTGCTTCCACTGACCCCAGGAACTATGGAGCAAATCATCATGAACCTTATCAATGAACATCTTGGTAATCTTAAAACACTTGACCCTACTCAGTTTGGATTTGTCAAAAGGAGATCATGCCTGTTAAACCTGGTGGACTTCTTTCAGACAGTCAGCAAGGCCCTAGATGAGGGGAAATCTGTGCATACAGCCTACCTAGACTCAGTCAAGGCTTTTGACACTATCCTCTACTCAGACATCATTGACAAACTCATCCCGCTAGGTATCAACCCATATAGCATTAGTTGAGTTGCTAACTGGCTCTCTGATAGAACTCATGTAGTCAAAATAGGGGAATCCACCTCCAATAGAAGACCTATAAGCAGTGGTGTTCCACAGAGATCAGTCCTGGGACCTCTACTGTTTGGAATGTATTTCTCCAAAGTACAAGAAAAAACTAAAGGCCTGTGGCTGACAAAGATTGCTGATGACTGCAAACTGGAAGTGGTCATAGAATCTCCAAATGATGTCAACGTCCTACAAGAGGGTCTTACACAAACAAAGGATTGGTGCCAAAGTCATGGCCTTAAACTCAATGCAAAAAAATGTATTATCATCCCTTTCAGTAAGAGTGATGTTCCTGTAAACTACCACATCAATAGCAACACCCTAAGTACGCACTCACTGGTGAGAGACCTGGGCACAAAGGTTGTAAATTCCTGCACACCCTTGCTAGAATCTCCTTGTGTTCTGACTGAGAGTGCTTCTCAAACAATCTGGAAGTATGGAGCAGGTAAGGGTTCCTATTGCATGATCGTAGATGCATTTTGTTGAATGCGTCTTGATCGAACCTAAAAGAACGAAAAGGCAAAATAGCGAAGCAGCTTTTCAGTGAATTCTTTCCCTGTGAAAGAATTTGCTTGGCTGCTTTCATTACTTTGCCATTTTCGGCACTGTAGTGCGATCTCGGAGTTGGTATATTTAAGTAGAGGTATGAGGGGTGAAGCTCCCCACATTATGTAATGATTTAAAGTTTTTTTTTTTTTTTATTTTGGAGCAGTGATTTTTTTTTCTCTTGGAAAAAAATCGCTGTTCGGAGGTTTTGACCTTGTAAGCCTTCACTTACATGGGGACGATTAATTATCGTTCGCTTTTGTAAGCGTGCAATAATATATTATAGACCCAGCCGATAAGTATATTTTTTGCACTTTTTAACTGTTCAGAGTTCTGCACTGTCTTAATTTTTTCTTGAATGAATTATTTTATATTTGCTGGCATTGTTTTCTGCTCTGTTCTGAAACTGGTTTTATCTCACCCTATTCCTGTAGTGTTCTTAAAGTTGATAAAACTGGTCTAACAGCTTTTGTGTTATCTGATTGTTTCAAGGCTTGTTGGTATAAAAATAGTCCCTGTTTATAAATTCCTGCACGCCATTGCTAGAATCTCCTTGTGTTCTGACAGAGAGTGCTTCTCAGCAATCTAGAAATACAGAGCTGATTAAGTATATTTCTGGCACTTTTTAGCTGTTCAGAGTTCTGCACTGTCTTAATTTTTGCTTGACTGAATTACTTATATATTTGCTGGCATTGTTTTCTGATATGTTCTGAAACAGTTTTTTCCCATCCTCTCACACTATTCCTGTTCTGTACTTAAAGTTGGTGGCTTTTGCAGTTGCCCGCCCCTACTGTAAATTTGATCTGAGACACTCCTCCCAGTCCCATCTCTTTAGCTCATTCTACCTAATACAGAGATCATTTGGGAAGACCAAACCCCTTAGTTCCTTAACCATGAATTATGTTCTTTTCCTGCTCTCTCCCTTTTTACTTTATTAAAAAAGACACTTTATTCAGTTGCTTATATTTTTCTAATTTGTGTTTCTTTCTACTACTCTGTTATTTAATCTTGCTTTGCTTTTTCCTGCTACGTGCTTGCTGACTATTCTCTAAAGTGTTCAACTGCATCTTTTCTGTTGTACTTATTACTGCTTGTTTATAGCCTGTCTAAATTGTTAAGTGTTATTCTAAGCTCTTAGTTTTGGTTTAAGCACTTGGGCTTTAGGCCCACCCCTTAACTCTCCCTAGTCTTTCTCCCACAGATTCTGACAAATATGGATGGACAATTTCCTACAGTTTCTCGTGCCAGTCTGGTTGATCTGGGCATCCTGAGACAGTGTAGCAACTGCCTCATGTACACGGACAACCATCTACTACTACCACCGTCCTAGGAACACAATCTGTGAGAGATGCAATTACATTAGAAATCTAGAGTCTAAGCTCTCTCCCCCCCCAAGCCAGTATATCTGGCAATAAAAAGATTGTCAACACAATCACTACACCTCAAACACCACCCACACCTACACAGCACACACCCCTACATATGCGAAAGGTCCTCCACATAAACATACCCAAACAAAGGAGACTTCCGAGGCAAAAACACACGCAATCTCCACAGCCATTCACACCACATACCACACATAGTCCACACACCTGTACCTCACAACCACTAAGGATTCACCATAAACCCAGCATATTAGTCATAGGAGACTCCATTGTGAGATGCACAGATGTGCCTCTCACCAGGCTGGATAAGGAGAAAGTCACGGTTAGTTGTCTGTCAGGTGCCAGAATCCACCATATCACACATGCACTCAAGTCTCTCAACAATAGGTACTGTTATGACTCTGTAATAGTCCATGTTGGTGTGAATGACTTGAGATGTACCTCTCTGGACTATATGAAGAGAGACATGATTGAGCTTGCTGATTATGTGTCCCAGGCAGATATTCCCCTAGCCTTAAGCAGCATTCTGCCATCACCCAGAATGATACCCCAATACAAACAGAAAATGATTGACTTTAACAATTGGCTTAGTTTCTGGTGTCATTCCAGGGGATCAAGTACCTGACAGCCTGGGAAGATATGATCAACAGACCATGATGCTTTGCCAAACATGGCCTGCATCTGTCTCGCCTTGGCTTCAAACATCTGGCAAAGTCTCTTGCCTCCCCTATAGTGCCTTTTTAGGAAAAGTGATGAGGTTAAAACAACCAACATAAAAATTTCAACAAAACACAAATTAAAGGTCATGCTGCTAAACACTAGGAGTCTAAACATGAAACGGCACTCATTGCAAGCATTCCTAATCCTGGAGAATGCTGACATCTATGCAGTCACAGAGACCTGGTTTAAGGCTGCGGAGAGCACCCCAGCCTTACCTGGTTACTCATCCTACCATACATTCAGACCCCAGACTGTGGGCAGTAAAGCCAAAGGAGGTGGAGTTTCAACATACATTAAAGACATACACACCTCCAGGCTGGTCAAACAGTAGGATGCACAGGAAATCCTCCAGGTGCAGTTAACCATTGACAAGACCCCTATACAAATCATAGCTAGCTACCAGCTCCTAAATCTGACTCAAGATGCCCAATCTGCCTATTTGGACCTGTTTGAATCTATCAAGATTCAACCCTTTACCTTAATCCTGGGTGACTTTAACTTTCCAAACATAGACTGGAAGAACTACTCATGCTAGAGCACAAATGGCCAGATTCCTTGATTTTGTCAATGCAAATGCCTTGGAACAGCTAGTCGATACCCCCACAAGAGGTGATAATATTTTGGACTTGGTATTAACCAATATCAGTAACCACTGCAGCACCCCTATAGTATCATCCTCCCTGGTAGGAGCTGACCACAAAATGATTACTTTTGAAGTCACCATCTCCCCCAACCCCCTTCTAGCTAGGATCAGACATAAAAACTTCTCCAAAGTTGATTACAGCCTCCTGAGGGATGGTATAAACAGCTTCACAGCCCCCTCCCCCTCTGTAGGAACCGGCACCAATATCCAAAACTACACCAAACACAATACAAGCATTTATATAGATGCATGGAATCAGGAATACCCGACAGGACTAAGTCATCCTCCACAAGGAAGAGTAAACCTGTCTGGTGAACATCTGCAATAAATAAACTCTATAACAAAAGGAAAATTTGCTGTCCAAGACAAAGAATGA
>NC_056729.1:137576852-137624352 GCF_019279795.1 Protopterus annectens
GGAGCCATTTATTGTGTAGTGTTTGTTATTAATATTGATGTCAGTAGTCACTTGAATGTGTTTACACTGTGTGCAATGCCCACATTTACGCATACCTTTATGTACCCACTTGTTCATACCTAGATGCTCATTCTTATGCCTTTCCAACAGATTTTTAAGGTTAAAACCCCTTCTAAAAGTGAAGCGGGGTCTGATACCTAGCTTAGTACAAGCGGACGGTTCTTCTAAAATTAATGCCCAATTATTTATAAAAATCTCTTTGACTCTTGCCGTGTCAGCTGAAAAAGTAGATAGGAAACTGAGATGTAATAACGTGACACTGTCATCGTTTTTGGCATTCTGTCGTGTAATTAGATTAGTATTGGTAGTAATACCATCCTTATATGCTCTACTAGTTAAAATAGGTTTAAACCAACCTGTGGATCTCTTATCTTTAACTTCTGTAAGTGTTTCTAAAAATAATTTGATAGGATACCCCCTACTTGTGAACATGGACTTCATCTTGTTATATTCTAAGTCAAAGTCAACATCTTCTGTAACCATCCGTGCAGCTCTCACCAACTGGCCTTTGTGTCATGGCATATTGGGAACATAATTTTTTGTTCCCTGATAGTGTTTTTCAGGAAAATGTACTATGGTACACCAGATACCAAGATGACATGTGTCTGGTATGGCAAGGTGACATCAAACTGATCGAAGGATTCATACAACATATTACCAACATAACCAATTTTCTTGAATTCACTTATCGAGTAGGGGTAGATAGCATAACATATCTTGATGTACAACTGATTAATGACAGGTATAACAAGCAGTATAAAGCTACCATTTATAGGAAACCTACCTACTCCAATGCCTTCCTGCACTATACTAGTGAACATCCATATCACCAGAAAAGGGCAGTTGTTAAAGGCCAGTTGGTGAGAGCTGCATGGATGGTTACTGAAGATGTTGACTTTGACTTAGAATGTAACAAGATGAAGTCCATGTTCACAAGTAGGGGGTATCCTATCAAATTATTTTTAGAAACACTTACAGAAGTTAAAGATAAGAGATCCACAGGTTGGTTTAAACCTATTTTAACTAGTAGAGCATATAAGGATGGTATTACTACCAATACTAATCTAATTACACGACAGCATGACAAAACGATGACAGTGTCACGTTATTACATCTCAGTTTCCTATCTACTTTTTCAGCTGACACGGCAAGAGTCAAAGAGATTTTTATAAAAAATTGGGCATTAATTTTGGAAGAACCGTCCACTTGTACTAAGCTAGGTATCAGACCCGCTTCACTTTTAGAAGGGGTTTTAACCTTAAAAATCTGTTGGAAAGGCATAAGAATGAGCATCTAGGTATGAACAAGTGGGTACATAAAGGTATGCGTAAATGTGGGCATTGCACACAGTGTAAACACATTCAAGTGACTACTGACATCAATATTAATAACAAACACTACACAATAAATGGCTCCTTTAATTGTGAGTCCAAAGCTGTAGTATATGCAGCTTGCTGTCAGGTTTGTCCCTCATTTTATATAGGTAAGACCAAGCGGAAACTAAAGCAAAGAATATACGTGCATTGTTATGCTATTAGTAAAGGTGATGTTAACAATGCTCTTGCTCGGCATATTTTACAATTTCCAACACATGAGTTTTTATTTTTGGTTGTACACCAAACACTTTTAGACCCGAGAGGGGGGCCTTGGCAACTTTTATTAGAACAAAATGAGTTGTATTGGCAAATCAAAACGGCTGCATACATTTTCCATGGTTTAAATGAATTTGTGTCTATTAAAAGCATGTTAAAATTAAAAGCTTTAAATAGATAACACATTAATTTTGCATAAAAGATTTTGAATTTGATACTGTACCTTTTTGTTGACTAAGTTTGAAACATAGTAACATTTACACAGTTTTATATATATAAAAATATGGACTTTGTTTTTGGTCATATATTCAGTATTATTATGATCAGATTTTAGTCTTTAACCAGCATGCAATTAATTATTTATTTTTTACATATTACTATATATTTTTTATGTGTCTATATTTAGCTAAATATCTTAGTTCTTACAGTAAATTTATGCCATTATCACATATTATACATTTTCAGTTTTGCCCAAGTAGCTTTTTAAAATGTGATTTTTTAGTATAACATTTATACATGTTATACATATATATTTAATGTTATTTATAAATTAATATTATGTACTTAACATTGTAACATTTTAGAGCAGGTTTCATACTGTTTAAATATTGTACTTTTATCTGGTTTTATTTTTATTGGTTGATTGAATGACTAATTGATAATTAACTACAAGCTATATAGCATCAGTTTTATGTTGTTCTGGGTCTGAAGAAGGTGGAATATTTTTACCACTGAAAGCGCTTACCATATTAAAGTTTTTAGTTGCTTTAGCTTTACGTTATTCGTATTTGCTTATTTCAGCTTTCTCCTACCATTGAACTCGTTTTTTTTTTGATTCTTGGCCATATGAATGTCGACATTTTGAAATGTCGACCATTCGAAGGGGACACACCCACACACACACACACACACACACACACACACACACACACACACACACACACACATATATATATATATATATATATATATATATGTAGACATATAACTGCATATATACCAATATCTAACAGTGTCCCTAGAAATGACATCAGCAATTATTAGACCTATTGGTATTATTATTTTCATCTTCAAGGATGTGGAATGCATACATTTTGAGCTAAAAAGAGTGTAGGCTAATAGCTTTAGTATTGTTCCCTACCCTCTCCCCCTGTTGGTGTCTTGTTGTACTTAGTGGCTTTGCAGTTGCCCGCCCCTACTGTAAATTTGATCTGGGACACTCTTCCCAGTCTAGTGTCATTAGTTCATTCTACCTAATACAGAGAGAACATCTGAGAAGGCCAACCCACTTAGTTTCTTTCCTTCTGTTACTCCTTTCTCCCTTTCTTTAAAAAAATGCCTGAATCTCCTTGTGTTCTGACTGTGCTTTTCAAACATTTTGGAAATATAGAGTATATTTTAGTGCATTTATTAAAACTGTATTTGCCTTAACTACAACTCAGGTGCTCTAGGTTGCACTGCATCTGAATTGCTTAAGTGTGCTTAAGCTGGTTTTTCTGTATATATAGACTTCTTTGTATATGTAGACTAGCTACTTAATCTACTGTATTATTGCCTCTTAAACCATTTTTCAGTTGTGCACTTGCCTTGCTTCATTTAAAAAGTTTTAAATTGCTTATTTTGTAGAGTTTTAATTGCATTTACTGTTTAGGGCTACACACTCAAGTGTGTTAGCCTTTTCTGTGTTTATTTACTGTATTATTGCATTGTTTAGCTTGCTTTTACCAAAAAAAAAAAAAAATACTATCTTGTTTGCTCATTTCCTGCCTTTCCTAGCTAGTATAGTCCAGATCCCAGGCTTTGCTTGTCTCAGGACTTTATTTTCTGTGTTCAGAGCTATCCAGACCTTGCTGTGCTAGAGGGAAGTCCTACTGCTTACCAGTGAGAGTGGTGAGCGTTGTACTATCTAACACTAGAGGAGTGGTTTCCAGCTCTGAAATTGTGATTTTATTAGCCGTTTTGGGCTGATTTCTATCCCTTTCAATTTTCTGGCTTAAAAACGCATGTGTTTGCAAATTTTTCTCATCGTGCAGCACAGTAGGGCTACGGTTAAAATATTCCAGGTGCCAGAAAGTCTGCTCTTCAAATTTTCCCTTAGAACTAGCTGGTTTCTTAGTAGTAGCACTAAACTCTGAACCCCTGTGATTAGCACTTGCTCTAGAACCTGCTGGAAAGCATTAGGAAGCCTTAAACTGATACAAGCACTCAACTCTCCTTGTCAATAAGGAGAAATTAATCATGGGCACTAAACAGCCTATAATTGCAAAGTACCTTGCAAAGGTAAGGGAAAACAGCTCTTGTACTTTATAAAAAGCACCTAAACAGGCATGTCCAAGGGTCAGCTTCTGATGATTTCTACTGTCCACCTGGTGAATCTGGGCTTACTCGGGCAATGCAGCAACTGCCTCATGTACACAGACAACCCTCTCCTCCTACCACCCAACACTACAACCTGTGAGAGATGCACTTACATAGCCAAACTAGAAGCAAAGCTCTCTCCAGCCAAGACTGTGCTAGACAGTCAAGAGGAGGTTAACAACTTCACTACCCCTCAAGCAGCATATAGTCGTTCAAATCCCACACCATCAACACTCACACATAGCAACACTAAACCCACATATGTGGAGGCCCTTAACATTAACCTGCCCAAGCAACAAGGACCTCCGAAGCTGAAATGCAAACAAACACCAGTCACAACCAAAGTGACGCATAGCACACAACACCAGTGTGCCACCAAACAACAGCCCCTAAGGCAAGACAATGTACCCAACACTTTAGTCATAGGTGACTGTATAGTCAGGCACACTGATGTCCCACTCACCAGGCTGAACAAGGAGAAAATTACAGTCAGCTGCCTGTCGGGTGCCAGGATCCGCCACATAACGCATGCACTCAAGTCACTCCACAAGTACAAATATGACTCTGTCATTGTCCATTTTGGAGTGAATGACTTGAGACATACCTCCCTGGACTACATGAAAAGAGACATGGAAGAGCTCTCAGATCATGTGGCCTAGGCAGGTATGACCCTAGCCCTGAGTAACATCCTGCCTTTGCCCAGAATGATACCACAGTATAAGAACAAAATGATTGACTTCAACAATTAGCTAAGCTTTTGGTGTCATTAAAAGGGGATCCAGTATCTATCTGTCTGGGAAGACATGATCGACAAACTACGATGCTTTGCCAGAGATGGTCTGCACCCTTCAACCCTGGGATTCAGGTTACTGGCTAAACTCTTGCCACCCCTATAGTGCCTTTTTTAGGCAAGGTTCAAAGGACAAAACCACCACCGTAACAGATACAAGCATGCAAAATCTGAAGGTAATTTTACTCAATGCCAGAAGTCTAAACTTCAAAATGCACTCTCTCGAGGCACTCCTAAAAATGGAGAACATCAATATCTGTGCAGTAGCTGAGTCCTGGTTCAAGGCTCCAGAGAGCACCCCTGCAATACCAGGCTACAACTCTTAAAACACTTTTCAGCCACCAAACCAAGACCGAAACACTAAATGTGGAGGAGTGTCCATATTCACCAAGGGTATTCACACCTCCAGACTAATTGCTCAACACAATGCATCTTAAATACTCCAGGTGCAAATAACACTGGGTAAGACTGCAATGCAAATTGAAGCTTGCTACAGATCCCCCACCATGCCCCAAGATTCTCACTACACCTTTCTAAACATACTGAAAAATATTAAGATACAACCAAACACACTGATACTGGGTGATTTCAAAAACCCTGTCATTAACTGGGAAAACTACTCAGCTACCAACACCTTTTCCCAATGGTTCTTGGAATTTATAAATTCCAATGCCCTGGATCAACTAATCCATTGTCCCACAGGGGCTCCAACATCCTAGACCTGGTCATTACCAACATGGGAGATAGATACTCCACACCAGTGTTCACCCCCTCATTGATCAGGTCTGACCATAAGCAAATCACCCTTGACATCCACATTCCATCCCCACCCCCCAGTAAGGAAACCTCCATAAAAAACTTCTCCAATGCCAACTTCATGCTACTCAAGTCAGAAGTGACAAACTTCATGACACCCATGCAGACGGGATCTGAAAATTCAACTGCTGAATCCTACACTAAGGCACTGTACGAGCACATCCACTTGTGCATGAATCGTGCCATCCCAAATAGAACCAACATCCTCTCCTCCAAAAAAATGGAAGCCAATCTGGTGGTCCCCTGCCATAAACAAACTATACAACAGAAGGAAGAAACTGTTGCAGAAAAGAAGAAAATCCCAGAATGCAAAAAACTCCCTTACCAGCCTCAGTAAGAAGCTGAGATTCCACATAAAATCCTCCAAAGCAAGTTACGAAAATAAAATTGCCAAAGATTCCAAAGACAACCACAAGGCATTCTATAATTATGTCAAGAATCTAAATGGCAATGCTCAGATCTGCTCTGAGCTACAACAGAATGGCATTAAAAATAATGATCCCAAGGATATTGCCAATATCCTGGCAGATCGATTTAGTGCCAACTTCACCCCACTCTCACCCCCTAAAGGGCCCATCTCAATACCAAAAGTTCATGGCCACACAGGTAGAAACCACACTCACCAAAGCTAAGAATACAGCATCCATGGGACCAGATAACATCCCAGGCTGTGTACTACATGAACTACAAAATGAACTGGCACCTCACCTAAGTGTCATGTTTAATCATAGCCTCACCTCAGGCTTCATGCCCACTGAGTGGTGCACAGCTACAGTTATCCCACTCCACAAGGGGGGATCCCCCTTTGATCCCAGGAACTACCATCTCATCAGTCTGATGAGCCTTATCTGAAAGGGCATGGAGCACATTATCATGGAACTTATAAACAAAGACATTGGCAACCTTCAAACACTGGACCCCATGCTGTTTGGGTTCGTGAAGTGCCGATCTTGTCTCCTGAACCTGACTGACTTCTTTGAATCAGTCTCCAGAGCTGTGGATGAGGGTAAGGTGGTCCACACAGCCTATCTGGGACCTCACCAAGGCCTTCGACACCACCACCCACTCTGGAATCATAGATAAACTTACTAAGCTGGGCATAAATCCCTACATCACCCGATGGGTTGCCAACTGGCTTACTGACAGAACCCAGACTGTGAAAGTAGCCGACTCCAAATCCAGCTCCAGACAAGTGACAAGTGGAGTACCTCTAGGTTCAGTCCTGGGACCGCTCTTGTTTGGCATCTACTTCTCTGAAGTACAGGCCAACACTAAGGGACTCTGGCTAACAAAGTTCAAAGATGCCTGCAAACTGGGAGCTATTACTGAATCCCCAAATGGTGTGGATATTCTACAAAAGGGCCTTACAGAAATGGATGCTTGGTGCCAGAGCCATGGGCTCAATCTTAATGCCACGAAATGTATAGTTATCCCCTTTGGGAAAAAACATGTACTCATGAATTACCACATAGGTGGCAGTACACTAAACACTGAAAGTGTGATGAGAGACTTAGGAACACAGGTGGACAGTGGTCTCACCTTCGATAACCACATCACCACAACAGTCAGGAAATCCTTCTATGTGGCACATCTCATCACTAAGGGCTTTTCATCCAGAAAAAAGGAGGTCATTGTCCCACTGTACTCATCCCTCATTAGACCCATTATAGAGTACAATGCCCTGTTTGGTATGTACCTCACAAGACATCTGCAACAGCTGGAAAGGCAGCAGAAATACCTCACTAAAAGAATCACAGGCCTAAAGCAGATGCCCGATGCTGACCATCTAAAAAAACTTCAGCTATACTCTATGGCATATCATCTACTCAAAGGTGATCTCTGCTTAACATACAATGCCATGTCAAACCCTGAGCTGTTGGACATGATCCACTTAAGGAAATCCCAATCCCTCAGAGCCACATGCTCCAGGGATCTAAACCTTGTTATCACAATGAACAAAACATGCTGGAGGGATAGGTTCTTGACCAGAGACTCCCCATACTCTGGAATAGACTGCCCCTACATGTCAAGCAGAGTGCCTCCTTGGCCTTCTCAAAAGGAACCTTGATGATTGGATGGGAGATAGGAAATTCACCCCGGGGATCATGTCAGTCGCCCTGCTAGTCAGGGGTCCAGGGAAGTAAATATTGTGGGTAGAAATATTCAGGGAATTGTTATGGCTAGGCTTGTATAGGCCCTAGGGCTGATAGCCTAGTACCAACCTATGAACCTATGAATAAATTATAATGCAGACTGTCTTCAAGTCTTTGCTGTGGCTAATTTTGATTACTAAAATGCAAATCTTTTCTATGCGACTTAGTGGATTTCTTTAAATAGATCACTGAAGTTCTAAATGAGGAGCTGTAGCTCCATTACCTTGACCTGACTAAGGCCTTTGTCACAATCTCCCAAACAAGTAACATAGAAAAACTCTCCCAACATCATCCCCCTATGTAGTCTGCTATAAAGAAAACCAGATAATTATTTAACTGCTAATGTAGTGGCACATATCTTCTGCTCAGAGGAGCCTGTGGAGTTCCAGGTCTCTCATGTTTGGCATCTACTTCTCTGAAGTGAAATCTAACAGAGACACAAAGTCTGCTTATGACTACAAATTTGGTATAGCTGCCAAATCCCCTTCTGACACTTAGATTCCAGTGGTGTAGCTAGGAGGGGCGGTCCGCCACATACAGCACTTTTCAAGTAATTGACATGGGCAGCACTTTTCTGGTCGTTGATGTGCAAATGCTACTTCCATTCACGCAAGCTAGGAGCCATTCAACTGCAAACAAGTAAGGAGATATATGCAGCTTTAAGGGGGTGTGAGTGTGCATGTGTGTGAGTGTAAAATGCCCCAGTTAGATGTTACTCAGGCTCAAGCCCTGTATCTTGCATACAGGAAACAAGAGCCTGAATTCTCTACCCATTTAAGGAACTGCCCCAGCTTGAAAATGTTTGATTCATACATTTGGTCTGCTCCTCTTAAAATTTGTTGTTCCCTCAGTCAGTGAGAACTGAATTCACTAAATAATGACATTTAAGTTTCAGTCTTCTTATCTTTCAGAAAATGCATAGTAACACAAAATATGTTATTGTAGCAACTTTCTAAGGTTATACAAGCAATGTTAAAAATGTGCTGCAAAGTTGACAGATATAGTTGAGTGTCAAGTAGATTTTACAAGGAGCTGAGAGCTTCAGAGGAAGAGAAACTTAGTAATGTTTATTCCAAGTCGGTTTGTAGCACAATAGGTAGTATACTTGCTTTTGATGCAGAAGGCTGTGGGTTCTACTCCCACAGTATGTGGATGGATTGCTGATACTCTACTGTGTTGTGCTTTAAAGGGGGCGGGTACTGCATGTTTGGTTCACATTTTTGGTCTGTTGTTCTTAAAATGTGTGGTTTTCTGGCAAATCAGTGAGAACTGAATTCAGCAAATAATGGCATCAGTTTAAGTCATATTATCTTTCAGAAAATGTATCAACAAAAACATTTAATTCTAGCAACTTTCTGCAGTTATACAAGCAATGTTAAAAATGTGTCCCTGGTTTTGTATGTTTGTCCCCCCCAATACATTTTGACTTTTTTAGATTTATTGTGTTGCAAAGTTGACAGATAGAGTTGAGTATCAAGTGGAATTTCCAAGGAGCTGATAGCTTCAAGAGAAGAGAAGTTTGGTACTTTGTATAACAACTTTGCTTGCATTTTTAGTAGCACAACAGGTAGTATACTTTGTTCTTGATACAGAAGGCTGTGGGTTCTACTCCTGCAGTATATAGGTGGATTGCTGATACTATACTGTGTTGCACTTTAAAGGGGGTGGCTGCTGTAGTCCTGAGAATTTCCTCCTTTGGCTGAGACACCTAATAACTGTGACTCTATTATCAGTTTTCCATCCATTTTCTATTGCAATATTACTAACTTATCATTTTTGTAATGTTACATAGGCAATTTATTCTTCAAGGGCAGCAGCCAATTTATTTGTAGATGAAACAGTGATGTAAAGTTGCTTGCTAGCAACAACCTCTTAATTAGTTACAGATCTCTTTAATGTGGAATTATTTAGATGACTTTTACTTCTGCAGAGATTGTGCATATTTACTGATATTGGTGGATTGTCATGATAATGACAGAAGTTTGAGTAGACTTTTATGATGGAAATGTTCTGAATTGGGCAGTTTTGTCATTATTGATTCATTCATTTTGTTTCATTGCTTACTGGAAAAAAGTTCAAAACAAGAAATGTAAAACACACTCTAACAAGGGTGCTGTATTAAACAAGGAATATAATTTAATACAGTCAGGAAGGTGAATCAAAGAACACATGCATGTTTGCATGGTCTTAAATATGTGTGCAAAGGACCTATGATTTGAAAAGAGCCCAAAGGTAAACTTTATTTGCCACTTGCCAGATGCATTTTCTTTGAATGTGGGTTTCAATGCTGTTTCAATGAATGTGATTTTCAAAGGCAGAGAAGCTTTAATGCTAAGTCTGTTATCATTGTGAGACTGTATTGCTTTGTTTAGCAGATGTCTATCAGTGTTTGTGCTATAAAATTTAAAATAAAAGTTTTTTAAATTAAATCCAAATAATCATTGTAGAAGTAAAGCATAAATCAGTATGCACATTACAATGTTAATGGTGAATGAGAAGAAATATCCAAGTAATGGGACACTGGAATGGCTGCAGGGGGGATGCTTTGTATGGGGGTCATATGACTATGATTTTTGCAAGGGGGGAGGGGCAGCAAACTCAAAGACAGCCCTGGGTGGCACAAACTCTAGCTATGCCACTGCTAGATTCTCTATCAGAACCTTAATCAGAACAATATCTGGTATCTTATTTACCAGTTCATCCCTTACGCCAAAAAATATAACACAGTTACCTTGGGAAAAGCTACCATTTCTTCCTCTTACCACCTCACAAGTACAACCACTAAAGCAAAAGCAATCATCTGGGACATAAGTGTCTATTTGCTGCCATGGTGAAAAAGTCCTTCTACATCATACAGCATATCTATTAGGACTTATCCAGATCCAAGGTGGTATTAATGTCAGTTTATTCTTTGCTCTTCGCAACTGTTGTGGAATGCATTGTCTCCTTTATGATGTCCCTATCCAAGCACCTTGCTCAACTTAAAATATTGCAAGGGAGTCTTAGTCAACCTAAGCTACCTCAAAAAGTTAAATGCCTTTTACCCATACTCCATATCATATAGGCTGCTGAAGGGTGATCTCTGTTTATTATATAGCACAAGTTAAGACCCTACTCTTTTCAACATTCTCCATCTTCATTAAACAAAAAAAAACTAGAAATGCCCATTCTGAAGACTACAACTTACACCAAAGAATTAACAACATCTGCTAGTGTGACCATTTCTTGACTCTGAACATTCTCTGTCATTAGAATAGACTCTTTTTGCATATCAAACTGAGTAATTCTTTAACTATCTTTAATATCAGCCTAGAGGGGTATCCATAAATTCACATTAGGAATTTTGTCATAAGACTGTTTTAACCAGGGGAAACTAGCGGATTCATGTCACTGCATAGGTGAATTGGCTACGCTTCTTAATGACTGACTATATGCCTACTAATGAACCTATTACAATAATAATGATAATGATGATCACAATCATAATACAATGAAAGCCAAATGTTGAATTGAAGAGCAATGATGTTGTCAAGGCAAAATAAATGATTATTCAGTGTACAGGTAAAAGTAAATAATGATTATGGAGCTGCAATACAAATTAAATGAAGAATGGAAGAAAACACAGACCAGACAAAGTCAAGCATTGTAGACAAAAATATTATTTTAGACAAAGATGGCAGATGCAGACTGGGCCAGCTGTAGCTGGGGAACTGAATATGCAGAGCAGTGCCCAAACTGATCATAAAGTGGTAGACTGTGCAGCACAACTCTCATCAGACACTGCATTGCAATGCAGAAACCAATGGCTACAAACTGGACAGAAGCTTGCCCCACTGACTAAAGCTCCAACTGTGACCCAGAAAACCTGTGTTCATCAAGCAGTATGGGCACTGAAGGGCTCAGGATGGGAAGATAAAAGGACATGTCTGATGTCAGGTCACCCATCCTGTAGTCAGGGAGGTTGCCCTGGTTCACCGTTTGGATGATTCTTGAAGTGAGAGCTAGTTGTTGCACTCACATATTTGAGCCTAACAACCACAAGCTGGTAGCTGTGAGCATCTCTACCAGGGAAGTCATATGTGGCAGCACAAACACTTCCCAAGGCATTCAGCAATTCTGGAACACAAGGAGTTACACAGCCAGAATATGGGATGAAAGTTCGTAAGATCAACCAAACTAGCCCACTTCCTTCAGTTTTATCTCATAAAGCAACAAATGAGCTGTTGGGGTCTCACCCTGACCAAATCTGCTTGGTGTCTGCCCAAACTGAGGAATGCATGGGTTATTGAAGTACAGGAAGTTGAACCATCACCCAAGATCCTATTAATGAGGTTGGAAAAGTTTCCTTTCTGACATTATAGTGCATATACTCATGACTACACCTCATACACATGTAAACACAGCATGACAGTTTGGGCTCACATACTTGAGGATATCTTAAATTAGATATATAGCATACCCCTTACATGTGTAGGTACGTGTCTGTGTGAGTATGCTCTCACCATCATGTGAGTTTGTGTGTGTGTGTGTGTGTGTGTGTGTGTGTGTGTGTGTGTGTGTGTGTGTGTGTGTATGTGCTCACCATCATGTGTGTGTGTTTGTATGTGCATTTGTGTGAGTGTGTGTGTGTGTGTGTGTGTGTGTGTGTGTGTGTGTGTGTGTGTGTGTGTGTGTGTGTGTGGATGTGGATCGGTGTGGGTGTGTGCACACATGTGTTTTTTGTGTTAGTGTTAGCATCTGTGTGTGAGAAGGGGACAACACTCCAATTGATCTTATTTTATTCCAAAGTTAGTGTACTGTCTTACCCACTGGAAATACAAAAATGTTCATAAACCACCAAGCATTTTATACTTTAACATAACAATATGAATATTTTTTATGCACCAATACTCTTCAGTAATTGAAAAGGACTTGGGGTGGGGAAGGAAGTTATTTCTCAATAATGTATTAACCAACAAAATAAAAATAAAATAATGTTAGCAATGGAAGGCCTAGAAGACATCTAATTAAAGAGACAAAAATAAAAAATAAATTAACCATTTCAACATTATAGTGATAATTATAGTGATAATCAAACTTCCTCTGAAATCTCCTCAGTACTTAGTTGTGCATAAAGCAACTACTTTATGCATCGAGGAGCACCAGCCTACAGGTTTAGTCTTACATGGTCTTTTGTAGTCAATACTCTTACAGCATCCTAGCTAGCCAGCTAGCCAGCTAGCCAGCTGTAAACCCTTCTTGTACCCTCCCATTGTAAAACATGCAAGTACTGTTGATATGTAATATGCTACTATCTCTACATCTGACTTGGTGGATTCAGATATACTAACACAATGTAGGAATTGTCTCATGTATACTGACAACCACCTAATTCTAAATTAATCAGACATGGTATATGAGAGACATAGTTATACAATATCACTGTAGGCAAGACACTAACACAATAAAATACTAAACAGATTATCAGTAACATACACACACACACACACACACACACACACACACACACACACACACACACACACACACACACACACACACTATACCCACAACAGACAAATATGCTGAGGGTCCTAAATTTGATCTTTTCAAACCTCAAAGGCCTCCCAGACGCTGCACTTACAATAAGTATTGTCAACAATCTCATAAGCAAAATACAAATCCAATACCCAACACAACACGTATAGCCATAACATACGGTGTCCCATCCTCTAAGCTCATAAGGCATATCACAACACAACACAACACAATATTTTGGACATAGGAGACTCCATTGTGAGACACATTAGATGTCCCACTCACTAGGCTGAGTAAGGGGAGAGCAATAGTCAGTTGCCTATTAGGAGCCATAATCAGCCAGATAATACAAGCACACAAGTTGTTGAACAAGTACTTGTATGACTTGGTCATAGTCTATGTGGGTGTAAATGGCCTGAACTGTACTTCCTTAGACTATAGGAAGAGAAACATGATAGATCTCTCAAACAGTGGGTTCTAGGCCAGTATACTCCTAGCAGCAGTGTTCTACCTTCTCCAAGGATGATGCTATGAACAGAATATAACTGACCTTTGTAATTAGCTTAGGATTCTGGTATCATTCAAAGGGAGTACAATATTTGTCTGCCTGGGAGGATCTGGTTGACAGACCACACTGCTTTGCCAGGGATGGTCTGCACCTGTCCCTTATAGGCTTTTGAATATTGGCTAAAATCGTGTCTGCCCCCCCCCCCCCAATAGTGCCTTTTTTAAGCATTGCCAACCTGAAAAACCTTCCCGGCTCTGCTGAGGTGCATTATGTCTGGGATGTTTTACAAAATTCCTGAGGCTCCAAGACCAGTCTAAGTGTTTTTTCATTTATTTTCACTTATTTTATTGCATTTGCACTTGCCTATCATTTTTATCTGTGCCTTATTGCTAATTAATCACATTTGTACTGTTTTAAAGCAATTTACTGATTAACTGCATTTCATTACCGTTTAACTGTATTTCATTGCAATTTACTACAATTCATTACTATTTAACTGCTTTTTACTGCATTTCATTATTGTTTAACTGTATTTGTTCATACCATGAGTTATATTTTTGTCTGGAAGTGGTTAATCTGTGCTTTTCTGTGAGTTTTACTGTGTTATTAACCCTTAAATCGAGTAGCATAGTCTGGGTACAGGTTTGTTGCATCCAGAGCTGTTTGTTTTTGCCTTCTGTGCTTCTGCAGTCCTCTTGTGTTTGCCTTCTGCATTTCTAGCAGTCATCTTGTGTTGGTAGGGGCCTATCTAATCTGCTAGTGAGAGTAGCAGGGCTGCATGGACGTTGTCTGGCACAAGCTGATTGGTAAAGCAAGCAGGGGCTAGGAGGATTGACTAGATTTCTGTGTTACTAGAATGTTTTATTTTTTGTGGTATTTAACCCCCATGTTTGAACTGATTTCGGCTTGTTTGAACCTGGATCTGCTGAGGTGCATCATCTCTTGGATGTTTTAAAAAAAATTACTGAGGCTCCAAGACCAATTTAAGTGTTTTTTCATTTATTTTCACTTATTGTATTGCATTTGCACTTACTTATAATTTTCATTAGAGCTTTAGACCTCTGCACTAACTGTCAGAGTAACTGTTTTTATTAACTGTTAAAATCCTTTACGTTCCAGTCTTATAGAAAATCCATATCACAGTAATATGCGACAGTGACTACGTAGTGGGTATTGAAGATCAGACAGTTCTGATCATAACTCCAAATAACGTAGACTATATGAGCTGAAAAATGTTAACCCCTTTTCATTTGCCGGTGGCTGTAAAGAAGGTACTGCAAAAATATATTACTAGGATGTAACATATTTAAGTGATATTACACAATCCAGGCCTATTTATAAATCAATTCATTCTTTAGTGGACAGAGTAAAGCAAAACAATTAAAGATAATAAAGTGCTGTAGCAGCTTTTGTTCAACAAACCACAAGTCATACAAAAATCAGAAATATCACCGTATAACATAATGTTTTTTTGGGGAGGCTTACTTGCTTACAGGACACCTGCTTCTCTTTTCTGACCTCTGATTGTCTTATCTATCATTAAAAATAGCTGTCCCCTCTCACATCATTCTGTACAAGTCTGACCTACATGAATGGCTAAAAATGCTGTATTGTTGTGTCCTACACCTCCAGGGTCAAGAGAACCAGATCATGAATAAATGGGGCCCTATGCAGAGTAGTGAATCAAGCCAATGCCAGCTATACTTGTTTCTCATTACTGCCTCTCCCAATTGCCATAAACACTGTTGAAATCTGTCAGTGTACATACTATTTTCTTCTTTACTTTTACAATTAACACAGAGATTTGGACTTCATTTAAAAAAATTATTTCAAGTTTTACAGAAAAAAAGTGACAGACATTTTCAAAAAAAACATAAACAAAAAAAAACCACGGTCACATTGAAAACAGATCTAGCATGAGAAAAAGTAAACTTCTGTTCCTTTGTAACATATCTGGTGGACGAACATTTGGCAACCCACTAAACTATAAGAGACATGTTCATAGGAGTGTTCATAGGTTCATAGGTGTGTACTAGGCTAATGGCCCTGGAGCCTTTACAAGCCTAGCCCAAAAAATTTGCCTAGGCACCATGTCTCCCAATGTTAGTTCACAGTGCCCCTATCCAGTAAGGCAACTGGAGTGATGCCTGGGGTGAACTTTCTGTTACTCATCCACTCGTCAAGATTTCTCTTGAAGAGGGCCAGCGAGGTGCTCTGCTTGACATGAATGAGAAGCTTATTCCAGAGTAAGGGAAGTCCTTGTGAGATTAACCTGTCCCTCCAGCATGATCTGTTAATTGTGGTAATGAGGTTGTAATTTCTGGAGTGTGTGGCATGGGGGTATTGGGATTTCTTTAGGTGTAGCCTTTCAAGTAGTGCTGGGCTGGACATGGCTTTGTAAGCCAAGCAGAGATCACCTCTAAGTAAATGATAAGAGACTAAGAACAGCTGACGTTTCTTGAGTCTGTCCATGTAGGACATGTGTTTAAGGTCTAGGATCCTTTTTGAGAGGTACTTTTGTGCCCTCTTCAGCTGTTATAGGTGCCTGGTCAGGTACATGCCAAATGGGCATTATATTCGATGATTGGTCTAATGAGGGATGAGTAGAGAGGGACGATGACCTCTTTCGTCCTGGATGCGAAACCTTTGGTTATGAGATGTGCCATACAGAAGGACTTTCTGACCACAGTAGCAATGTGGTGGTCGAAGGTGCAGTGGCTGCCGACCTGGGTGCCCAGATCTCTTATGGCCCCTTCAGTGTTCAGTGGGCTCCCATCAACATGGTAATTTGTGGGAATTGAGTTTTTTCCAAAGGGGATGATAACGCATTTTTTGGCGTTAAGCTTCAGGCCATGGTTCCGACACCAGTCATTGGTCTCAGACAAGCCCTTTTGTAGGATGTCTGCATCACTTGGGGAGTTGATAATGACTCCTAGCTTGCAGTCATTACTGAACTTGGTCAGCCAGAGTTCTTCTGTGTTGGCCTGGACTTCCGAGAAGTAGATGCCAAACAGGAGAGGACCCAGGACTGAACCCTGTGGGACTCCACTCATGATTGGTCGACAGTCTGACTTGGAATCTACAACTTTCACTCTGTGGGTCCTGTCTGTGAGGCAATTTTCAACCCATCTAGTGATGTAAGGATCGATGCCTTGTTTGGTGAGTTTATCAATGATAACTAAGTGGGGAATGGTATCAAAGGCCTTGGTCAGGTTGAGGTAGGCTGTATGCACTGTCTTACCCTCATCCACAGCCTTGGTGACTGCCTCGAAGAAGTCAACCAGGTTCAGCAGGCAGGATCTCCCCTTGACAAAGGCAAACTGTGTGGGGTCATGCATTTGGAGATTGCCTATATCTTTGTTAAGCAGGTCCATGATGAAGATACGCCTCATAGCTTTGCATACCAAACTCATCAGTCTAATGGGAAGATAGTTCCCATGGTCTGTAGTTTCTCCCCCTTTATGGAGTGAGATGACTATAGCAGTGCGCCATTCATTAGGGAAATAGCCTGATGGCTTTAGAGCATTTCATAAGGGATCTCAGTTTTTTGTTGAGATGGATAAGGGAGGTTTTCCAGTCTTGTGACTTCATTTTTTTTTTGCAACAGTTTCTTCCTTCTGTTGTCGAGTTTATTGATGGAGAGATTTTTAGTTCTATTTGGTATGGCAAGGTCCATGCATTTCTGTACATGCTCATACAGTGCATTAATGTATGATTCAGCAGGCATGCAGCTATTTTCCATTGGTATGGATGCTGAGAAGTTAGCCTCCTCTGTTTTTATGAGCCCAAAATCAGCTTTAGAGAAGTTTTTCAGGGTGATCACTTTAGCAGGGGGTGTAAGTGAGATGGAGATTTCCATGGTGATCAGTTTGTGGTCAGATTTACCAGGGAGGAATTGACTATAGCTATGGAGAAATGGTCTCCCATGTTGGTGATAACCAGGTCGAGGATGTTGCTTCCTCTAGTGGGGGTCAGAATGAGCTGGTACAGGGCATTGGAAATGATAAATTCCAGAAAGCATTGGGCCTGTACATTGGTACTTGAGTAGTTTTCCAAGTTGATGGAAGGGTAGTTGAAGTCACTCAGTATAGGAGTATTGGGTTGGACCTTGATAGATTCCAGGGTACTTAGGAACTTGGAGTGAAAGTCTAGGGACATGTTTGGGGTTCTGTAGCAGGCTATAACTTGTATCACCGTCTTACCCAGTATTAGTTGTACCTGATGTATCTTGGATGCATTATGCTGGGCTACCAATCTAGAGATGTGTGTATCCTTTAAAAATATGGAGATACCACCACCTTTGAAGCTTCCAACCATATTCTGGGGCCAAAAGGTATGGAATGGGTTGTAGTCTGGAAGTGCAGGGGTGCTTTCTGCCTCTTTAAACCAGGCCTCCATTACAGCACAGATGTCGACATTCTCCATTTTGAGGAGAGCTTCACGTGAGTGCATCTTGAGATTTAGACTTCTAGTATTGAGCAGCATGAACCTTACACTGCATTTATTTGTAGCTGTTACAGTGGAATTTTGGTCTTTGGAACATTGCCTAAAAAGGCACTAAAGGAGTGGCAAGATCTTTAGCCAGTACCCAGAATCCCAGGGGTGACAGATGTAGGCTGTCTCTGGCAATGCATCAAGGTCTGTTGATCATGTCATCCTAGGTAGACAGATACTGGATCCACTTAGAATGACACCAGAAACATAACCAATTGTTGAAGTCAATAATTTTCTGCTCGTGCTGTGGTATCATTCTGGCTGATGATAGAATACTGCTCAGGTCTAGGGTCATACCTGCCTGGGCCACATAGTCCGAGAGTTCCATCACATCTTTTTTATGTAGTCCAGGGAGGTACATCTCAGGTTGTTCACACCCACATGGACAATGACTGAGTCATATTTGTATGTGTTGTGGAGTGACCTGAGTGCATATGTTATGTTGTGGATCCTGGCACTTAATAGACAACTGACTGTCACCTTCTCCTTGTTCACCCTTGTTAGTGGGACATCAGTGGGCCTCACAATTGAGTCTCCTATGATTAGTACATTGGGCAAAGTGTTTTGCCTTAAAAGGCTTAGGTTGAGGTGCACATTGTGGTAGTGAGCTATGTGTTCTGGGGTTGGTGATGTGTTGTGGTGGTCGAGTGCATTTCTGTTCCTGGGGTCTTGTTGTTTGGGTAAATTTTTATTGAGATCCTCTGTGAAGGTGGGTGTATGGTTTGTGTTTCTATGTGTGGGTTGTGATGGTTAGTGTTTTAGAGGGCTGTGTCTTCTGAGTAGTGAGTTGCAGGTGTTGACCTTCTCCTCTTGACCAGCAAGTCCGGTCTTGGTTGGAGCATGCACTGCTTCCAGTTTGGTGATATAAGTGCATCTCTCACATGTATGAGTGTTGGGAGGTAAGAGGAGAGGGTTGTCTGTGTACATTAAACAGTTGCCACACTGTCTCAGAATGCCCAAGTGCACCAGGTTAGCAGGAGAAAGCACAGGAAATTGCCCTACAATCATACCAGGAGGGGTGATCATAACTAATAAGTACTGGTGCTGTTACTGTGTAGGAATAGCTAGTGCTTTTAGCACCTAAGTGTGCTACAATAAATGCTACAAAAGCCTGTTAAAGTGCAAGCTGATTAAGCTAATTGAAGTGCGAGAAGTAAAAGAACAAGCATGTTCCAAGGGAAAAATTGAAGAGCAGACTTTCTGGCACAGTTAATAGTTTACCTCAGCTGAGTGCCGCTGCACAGTGTGCAATCCCATGCAAATACAGGCTTTTAAACCAGAATGTTGAAAGAGATGGAAAAACTGTCCAAACGGCAATAAACTACAATTTCTGGGCCAGAAACCACTCCTGTTGTGGTAGATAGGCTACCTAGTGCTTACCACTCCCAATGATAAGCTAGAAGGCTTCCCTCCAACACAGAAAAGTCTGGGGGGCTCAGAAATGTACACAACTGTCCTGGATACAGCAAATCTGTATCTGGACTAGACTAGTTACAGAAAAGGCAGGAAACAAGCTTAGAACTTTTTATTTTATTTTATTTTATTTTTTTGCAGAAAAGCAGTTAAAACAGTAGCAAAATGCAGTACAAGCTAGCACACTTGAGTGTGTAGCAATATTAAGGGAAATACAGTTTAAATAAATGCAGATAAATTAAAAACAGCAAAAAAAAAAAACAAGTGCAGAGAGCAGTAAATTATGAAAAAATCAAAATAGAGGTACTTAGAGTATCTCGTTCTCCTCCCTGTTGCTCTTGTAGTCTGCAGGATGCCAAAAACTGGATCTGCGGAGCTTAAACAAGTGGAAACAAATTGTAACATGGGCTTTTAAACTACAAAGTTGAAACAGATAGAAAAACTGCCCAAACGGCCAATAAACTACAATTTCTGGGCCACTAAGCACTCCCCTTGTGGTAGATAGGCTACATATTGCTTACCACTTCCACTGATAAGCTAGAAGGCTTCCCTCCAACACAGAAAGGTCTGGGGGGCTCAGAAACTTACAAAACAGTTCTGGATACAGCAAATCTGTATCTGGACTAGACTAGTTACAGGAAAGGCGGGAAACAAGCTTAGAACTTTTTTGTTTGTTTTGCAGAAAAGCAGTTAAAACAGTAGCAAAAGCAATTTAAATGCAGTACAAGTTAGCACACTTGAGTGTGTAGCATTATTAACGCAAATGCAATTTAACTAAATGCAGATAAATTAAAAATGACATAAAAACAAGTGCAGAGAGCAGTAAATTATAAAAAAATCAAAATGGAGGCACTTAGAGTATCTCTTTCTCCTTCCTGTTGCTCTTGTAGTCTGTAAGATGCCAAAACTGGATCAGTGGAGCTTAAACAAGTGCAAACCCATTCAAACACAGCCTTTTAAACCAGAAAGTTGAAAGGGATGAAAAACACTGCCCAAACGGTCAATAAACTACAATTTCTGGGCCAGAAACCACTCCCCATGTGGTATATAGGCTACCTAGTGCTTACCACTCCCACTGATGAGCTGGAAGGCTTCCCTCCAACACAGGAAGGTCTGAGGGGGCTCAGAAACTTACAAAACAGTCTGAATGTGGACTGGACTAGTTACAGAAAATGTAGGAAACAAGCTTAAAACTTTTTTGTTTTTTATTGTTTTGCAGAAAAGCAATTAAAACTATAGTAAATACACTTTAAATGCAGTACAAGCTAGCACACTTGAGTGTGCAGTAATATTAAGACAAATACAGTTTAAATAAATGCAGATAAATTAAAAATTACAAAAAATGCAGAGAGCAGTAAATTATGAAAAAATCAAAATGGAGGCACTTAAAGTATCTGTTTCTCCTTCTTGTTGCTCTTGTAGTCTGCAGGACAACAAATCTCGATCCACAGAGCTTAAATAACACTTAAAATTTAAGCAGACTAAAAACAGCAGTAATAAATGCAGCAGAGAAGACTTTAGAGAACAAGTAGCAGAAAAAAACAAGATTATGTAATAGAGTTAGAGAAGAAAACACAAATACTATAAAAGCAGCAAGCTGCTGATTAAAGTTTTTTTTTAACTAAAGTGGAAAGGGAAAAAGTAGGAACAAAAGATAATTCAAGGTTATGAAACTAAAGGGGTTGGCCTTCTCAAATGTTCTCTCTGTATTAGGTAGAATGAGCTAATGACACGAGACTGGGAGGAGTGTCCCAGTTCAAATTTACAGTAAGGGCGGGCAACTGCAAAGCCATCAAGTATAAGAACAAGACATCTATAGGGAGGGAGGGTGGGAAACTATGTTACAGCTACTAACTACACTATTTTAGGCAGAAAACACTACAGAAATGTTTATCACAGAAGAAAAACAGCAGTGAGCCACTAAATGAAAGTTTTAAACAGATAAAGGAGCAAGGAGACTCTTAAGAATGCTTTTATCTGCAAAAGCATCAGTTATATGATACACTCCTTGGCAGGAAATCAGAACAAACAAACACATGCTTAACAAATGGAGAACATTTCTAGTAGATACCTTTTAGACACTGAAACTAGCTAAAAAAGCTTTACAAACAGTGTGGCAGTAACTAGCTAAAAAGCTTTACAAACAGTGTGACAGTAACAAATGTGATTTAACAGGCCCTGGGCAGACAATTTTAGTACAGCTGTGCATATTAGTTTATAGCAATAAAATACAGTACAATGTATGCAGCAGACAATAACAAAGTGCTATAAATGGCTAGAATAAGCAATAACTAGTAAAAATAATAAAAAAACAGGATATGTTGGGATTCATACTCAGAAAACATATGGTAAGGAATAATTAGCATCTATGTGAATGATGCAGGGAAAATAAAGGTATAACACATTTACTACCAGCCTAGAACAGCCCAGCGGGCTCAAGGTCCCTTTTCAGGGGCAACACACGAGTACTGTCTGGTGAAGTAGCTTGGTAGAGTTACATATAGGACAAATGAAGGCTGACAGAATCAAACCATATACAACAGAAATCAGCTGATAGCCTTACTCATGTGCACTAAGCGCTAGACTGCTGTAGTCCAGACACTGTAGATTTCACACCTGTGTGTTTGTAAAAAAAAAAAAAAAAAAAAAAAGCTAAATCAAAATTGTATCCATAGTTAAAATATGAACATTAAACTCATGGACTTCATCCTGTCTAGTTTATTCACAGATAAATAATAAACACGTTGTCAACATTCAACAAAATAAGGAAACCAAGTATCACTTCAAAAGAACATCGTTCATTTGCTGATGTTTCTCTTTACTACAATCATTTTCCTTCTCTCATATCATAACTACTCTGATATTCATAGATAGTTACTAGGCTTGCAGTCCAGGGGCCATTGAAGAGCATAGCCCAAATGTCCAGTTTTCTCAACCCTGGTCTGTTTAATTGACTTGCTGTAAGGACAAGGCATAAATATGAAATTAAATCATAGATGTTCTTACAAACTGGATAAATATAAGAGCTGGCTAATCAAAATTGCGCATGTTGAGTAAATGGGAAAGCAAGAGAGACTCCAAATCACTTAAAAAGTTAACAGAACAATTGGTTTTGCATCAACATGTATTTTGTGAACCCCAAAAACTGTGGAACTCTAACGATTGACATTGACTGATTGCAATCCTCATTGAGTTACCAAAGGTAAAAAAAAAAACTTGCTAGAGGTCTGGCAGTTACTGTGGGGGATTAAGGCTCTTGCCTCCTATAGCTCAGGTACAAACTTTGAGTCTGTGTTACTCTGAGCAAGTCACTTAACTAGGCAGTGCTACCTCACTGGGAATTTTGCACACACACCTGCTGCAAAGTTTCAGATTATGCTTGAAAATAGAATTCCACATACTCCTTGCTTGGCTCCCATTCTGTGTTTGGCAGCTGGTCAAATGCACCTCATAATGCTGCAGAAAAAGGATCTAGTTTGGTTTGCTAGGATCACAAGAAATACTTTTTCAGCCTCCATCTAGGGATTCCTAATGTTGCTGAAAAGAAAAAAAAAAAAAGAAATTCAACCTCAATTTCCCTTTCACTATGAGTGCTCCATACTGCTGCAAGTTCAATTATGGGATAATTTCTGGAGGTCTCACATTTGCTCTGTGCCAGCAGCAGTGTCATTGGTGAAAGCACTTCCGGTGCCAATGAAAGAGACTAGAGTTTTTCTGCACTGAGCAGGAAATTAGTGATCTTTAATAGCAGAATTGGACTAAGTTGTGCAGTACTGGACTTGAAATTGATGCTATGGGGAAACTGGTTTGGGCTTTTTATTTTAAATTTAATGTTGTTTGGCTAGGTTACCTAAGATGCCTAAGTTGCCTTGTGCTGGATATGGCCCTGATTGCATACCGTTAAACATGTATATGCACACACACACACACACACATATAGATATAGACATAGATATAGATGTAGATGTAGATATAGATATAGATATAGATATAGATATAGATATAGATATAGATATAGATATATAGGGGCATTTCAATCAGCAGATATATTAAGATTTTTGTAAAAACACTGGTTTTACTCAACTAAACATAAAGCAGGATTCTGTTGGCATGAACAAAGCCATAAGTGTAAGTGGTAGGTAATATGAAACAGAAGTTCAGTTTTCAGTATGAACAGATCAGTTAATTAGCTAGCTCAGCCCAGGTGCAAAACATTGGTGTCAGGGCTCACAGTCTTAAATGCACTCTACATAGAAACAATGCCAGAGAAATTAAAAATTATTTGTCAATAAGGATCTAATTAGGCAATTAAAATGTATCTTATTACCAGGACTTGTGTAAAACCCTGGGATTATTCAGAAAAAGTATCACGTAACAGTTGATAAAAGTTGCACTATGAGTGGCAACATCAAGGTGTGAGAATTCAGAGAAACACTTAGCTCAACTGCACTAAGCTGTGAAATACTGCCACCAACATATATGACATAAAAATGAGCAGTTTTACTAAAATGAGGTTATAACAACTACAAATGAAACAAAACAGTACAGTGGCACAATTCATAAATGCATAAATTTTGTCTGAGGAGACAGTGACTGCCAGAGTTACTGCCCTCAGTAAAATCCTAATGTTCCAGGGGACTGGATTTCAATTAGCAGTTCCAGCACTGGAGAAGCCAGGCAGGGAGGGGGAAGAGTGATGGAGCATGACCCACTCACCTCACCTCACCTGAGGAGAAGTGAGAGGTTTCCTCACACAAGGGAGAGCACAGGTGGTACAATCTCTCTTATGGAGACTGGAGAGTGTAAAGACTAAATGGACTACTGCTCATGTTGAGGAGGAGAGAGGCAAGACTACTTGAAGGCAATGCCAAAAGGGAACTGAAAGGATATCCTTCATGTGATAGCCCTTTGGATGTCCTTCCTTACCATTGTGCTGTGTGCTTGTGATCAGAATGGGGAAACCATTGTAAAACTCAAGCAACCCTAATGGGATGATTAACTGAGAGAAAGTCAGATGATTAGCAAGTATGAGGATAAACAGTACAAAAACACCCATAACTTACGGAGAGAAAGAGAGCACATGTAAATATGTTAGGGGTAGCCACTACTTTAACAGTTATATATATATAAGTGGCTGTTGTTGCAGCTGGTATGCACTGAGGGTATACTCTGTAACCTGTGGCTTACATTTCATGCCCTACCTGAAACAGAAATAGTGGAATCTTGCTGTGTAGTTAAAGGCATCATGCAGAAGCTGGTTGAAATACTTGAGAACATTGGCTACAGGGACCTTCCAGTGATCTCAAATATACTTGACCAGTTTCTCAATGCTATTTTACAGCATACAAAGAGCATATATTGTTTCCTTACACTACAGAAAAGAGAAGCAATGAATGTGGTCATTTTGTGAAATAGACCATTTTCTGGAGGAAATGGGAGCCGCTGACTGTATCCACATTGCCATCAAGGCACCATCTGAGGAAAAAGAGACAATGATATATCATACTTATGGGATCACACTCCACTAACTGCCAGGTAATCTGCAATACACAATAGCAAAGAACAAGGCATCAGAGTCACAATGCCATCGTGCCACCCAGGCAGTACCCATGATTCCTACATCTGTCCCATGTCCAGCTTATATCAGTGATTTGTGCTGGTTGATTTTACACAGGGAAATCTTATTTTCAAAGTCAGGCATGTCCTGGAGCCATGGCAAATGACACCAGTAAGAAGCCCACAGACCATGGCAGAGAATGCATACATCATTACACTGTCACACACCAGAAAGATTGCAGAACACATTTTTGGACTGCTTCTACTGTTTAGAAATTTCTGGTGGTCCCTGCAATATGATCCTGAAATATGCAGATAACTCTTTTTTGTGTATACAATATTACACTACATTCTGGTACACAAGCACATATGGCAGGGAATAGATGTTAGGGAAGAGGACATCCCGGAGTCAGCAACTTAAGACGTACCTATTCAGGAGTTCATGGAGATAATGACTATGGAGGAATGACCATGTGAGACAGAGGCTTACACAGTACACCACAGCATTAGTCAGGTGGTATTGCCTGATTTACAGCCATAGGTCAGATAAAACATAACATACAACAGTAACAATGGTGCATGCAGTACTACAACCAGCCATTACTGTACTATACAAGGACTGGTCATGCTGTGCTGTAGACACAGGCTACCTAGGTAACACAGTACTGATGGAAGGGCACAATAGCCACAAGATGCACAAGTGGGAAGGATCACGGTAATAGAAACAATGAGCAGAATGTGTGTGATGGTGTGGGTGTGGGCTAATGCAGTGGGTGAATGTGTGTCTCTTAATCTGGTGAGTGTGGAGAGGCAGTAATACTGATCAGGGTAGGGAGGTGTCTTTACTGTGGTGTACTTGGGTAGAGATGGGTAATGTAGGTGAGCATGTGTGAGTCTGAATGAACACAACACCAGGAAAAGGTGCAGCATGATCCTGGGGACTGATAGAGAGCTCTAAGACACCTGCAGGAAATAGTATATAAGTTGTATCTGTCCCAGTTCACAAAGTGCCATCCACAGAGAATGTAGCAGGCATGATCAACAGCATGCTCAGAGGATGGAGAACTCTGTCAGCCTGAACATTGTGATATGCTATCTGTGCTCTCAACATAGATACCCCATATGCATCTACATCCAAAGCATCCTGCAGTGCCTTCAACACTGAGTTGAGGTGTGAAAGTGCTGGTACCACAGGACTTAAAGCATGCCCTCACCATCCCTTGGTGGGCTTCCCCAATAGAAGTGGAGTAGATCTGTCCATAAAAATGGCACTGGCCACAGTGGGTGGCTGCATAGTGACATCTGCAGCATACACACTCCCTACACTAGCATTTGAATATTCTACAAAAATAGGCCAGGCTCCCCTACAGGTTGCAACAAAGACCATGTTCCTCATTAATCAGATCTGCTGTAGCTGCAATGGTATCCAGCTGTCTTAGTATAATGGCCCTGCACATACATTGAGTGATGACCATACAGACACTCAGCTCAGAAGATGGCTGGTTCACAAGGCATTGCCAGCCACTGGTACACCAAACTCTACTCCCCTCCTTATGCTTAATGGAGCTGACAGCAGCCAAGGATTACTGTACCACGGGAGATAAGTGCATTCCCTATACTGATACATCAGCCAACTCCTGTCCTTCTTTGGCATCTAGTAACTGAGAAGCACAGGAGCTTTGTTGATGGAATGGGGAAGAAATATGGCTGCTATGTTACCAATGTCTAACCTCACGAGTGAGATCCTTTACTTACCAGGGTGTGACTGTTATTATCATCATCATCATCAATATCATGATCAGGCTCATTTAGACCCCAACATCAGGCATACATATGTCCATAGCAGAGGACCTTAACAATGAAGCACCTGTGAAAACACATAAACAAACCTGAGTATATGAATGCACCCTTCACCAACACCTACAGTACACTGAAGGTAATCTAAAGTCAGCATACATTGTGCAGACTGAAACTGTTGATGTAATCCTTATTTGCATGCAGAAACAAAATAGCCATACTGATTAGCTGTCAGGGTCTGATTCAGACAGGTTTGATGGAATGTCCTACATGCTAGGTAATTGTCACCAATTGACAAAAAAGGTGCTTAATGCAATTCAGCTGCAAGGTCAAGTTATCCACCATAAATAATTGATCCATCATGCTCTCTAGATAGAGATACCAGGAACTCCTCCATGTTAGTTAAGGCTGCCTCTGTCAACAGTCCCCTAGTCAGGGCCCTTCACTCCTGTGCCAAATGGTTTGCCTTTGTTTATGTTTGAGCAATCATGTTGGTGACTGCATCATCTGCTCATGTTTTCTTTTTTGGCTATCAACCACATTCACTTGATTCACTTGGCACCACCAGCCATGCTTCTGAAAGGCTCCTCAGCCTGTTCTATCCTTCCAGAGAATCTCCTCACCTTGTCCACAGTGGCATTCAGAAAAATGCAGTTCTCTGACTGTGTGAACTTATCTTTTCTCTTCCTCCATGTGAAAGATGTATGTGTGTAATCTATTGGAATGTTTTACATGTTTCATCCATAACTCAGCACCACACAAAAATGTCCTGTGATACCTTGGTCTATGATATGTCTGACTCACAGTGATACACAAGATACCCCTACAGTTGCTATTTTTCTGACATTAGTCAGTATGATATGTACTTTGTGCAGTATTGACATACAGCAAGAGGCACCATTACTCTGCAAAGTAGACCATGCTGAAACACAGGGATATCTGGAGTATGTCATGTATTCATTGTTCTATGGCTCACAACAGCACACATACTTCATCCTCCCAAAGTTTGGATAGCTACAAGCTTACTTCCATTATCTCTATCTGTCCACAGAAACATAAAAGTGCTATAGGGTCCAGCAGTGCATTTGATTGCCATTGTACTTAAACCACCCAGAGAATGGCATCCGCCAAGAATGTCAGCTACAGTATGTCCACCAAGAGCATACATAACAGGTATATGACCTCTGTCCTCAGTATGTGTCCAGCACTCGAATAGGCTATGGCCTACTGCAGCACGCATATCAGCATGCCAGTAGGATACCCAAGCATTATCCTCATAGGGCTTCCTGCACAGGTATGTGTGTGTATGTGGGTGCCCACCCTGCCACACTCACAGACACACATCATCATCAACCCTCTTTTACTCATTTTTTCTGCATAGGATCAGACTGTGGTGTCAACTGTCACCATCTCACTCTATTCAATTTCATTCTCCTACCTACATTGGCACTCTTGCCTGACTGTCATAGGTGTTCTCTGACACAATACATCATCCTCTTTGCTGGACACTCTTGTTTGCTTTTGCCTTCTTCCTGTCTGTCCCAAATCATCTTCACCAAATTTTGCCCAAACCATCACAATCTATTCAATATAAGATTTTCTGCAATAGGATCTACTTTGGC
The DNA here is from genome assembly GCF_019279795.1 of Protopterus annectens. NCBI lineage: Eukaryota > Metazoa > Chordata > Ceratodontiformes > Protopteridae > Protopterus > Protopterus annectens. The sequence continues at coordinate 137,605,529 of NC_056729.1, forward strand.
TTCTGCTCTTATGCCCTCATTTCTTCATCAGCCCCATAGTGTGCATCCTGCCTCCTATCTCAGGCACTTTATCTCCATTACCTCCAGCTTCCTCAACTGCTCTGCCTTTACTGCCCATGTTTCTGTACCATACAGTTGTACTGCTCCCTCCACTGTTTTGTACACATTACTTTTCAGTCATACATTACCTCTGATACTTTGTGCCACTTGGCTGCAACCCCTCTGATTCAGGCATTGAACTTCTCATTCAGACTTCCTTTCTCTTCAACCACCTGTCACAGATATATAAAGTTGTTTATCTGTTCCTTTGTTTTCTCTTCCATCTTAATGCTCAGTTACTTCTGATTTCACCTAAATTTCTGCTATTATAGCTGTCTTATCTGCACTCAGTTTCATCCCATGTGCCTTCAGTTTTGCATTCTATTCCCTTATCCTTTTCCAAAGTTCTTGGTCAGAGTCTGTAATGCCACATCATCTTCATACAGCAGGTTTATTGATCTGTCCCCTCTGACCTGCTTGCTAATGTAGTCCTTCACCAGTATGAACAGCAGTAGCCTCAGAGCTGAATCTTGAAGCACATCCACTCCCACTGGGTACCCCTCTGTGAGACCAAACAGTGTCCCTACATGAGACATTGGGTCCTTGTACATAACTTTCACCAATCTATTGATGTTTCTGGGACTTTGAACCACTGTAGGACTGCCCAAATTAGCTTTCCTGTAGGCAACCATTTGAAATGTCATGACCCACTACAGTGAGTCCCAAAATGCAGAAACTGAATGTATATAGTAAGTCTGATATGCTATTTCTCAAAATAGCCACTTTTCTCCAAGGTATGGTGATCTTGGAGTTAGTATAACTACGTTCTGGGGATCTGGGGGGTGCAAAAAGAAGTTTAAAGGAGAAGAATAATTTTTGAGATTCACACCTTGTGTTTTCAGTCTTTGCTTTTGTTTTTTTTGGTACTCAGCATTTAGAGTGTTGACATTTCAAAAGGGAGCCTTTTTTTGGAACGTCCTCATATGCTTTCTCCAATTATAGGAATGCACAGTTGGACTCTTTCCTCATTTCTAGCTTTGTCTCAAGTACCTGTCTCACTGCAAACTTTGGGTCACTTGTGCTGCATCCCAGTCTGATCCAAACTACTCATTTCCCATCTTACTTTCTACTTTTCTGCATGTTAATTTATCAATCACTTTCTCCAGAACTTTCATGCAAAGTAACAGGAGTTTGATGCCTCTGTACTCCACACAGTTGTGGATGCCCCCTTTGCTCTTATACACTGGCAAGAGAATGCTTATTCCCCAGTCATCAGGATTACGCCTTTTGTCCATAATGCTATGAGTACCCTCAGGAGCCAATTCTCCCCATCTATATCATATCTGCTGTGACCTTATCTGAGCCTGCCACTTTCACTGACTATTTTCCTTAGTGCTGTTCTTACTTCTTCTATGGTGAGCTCCTCCTCTTCTCTCATCATAGGCTGTGTGTGGGGCAGTACAGCTTCTGTGGGGTTTTCTTCATTTAGAAGCTGCTGAAAGTACTCCTTTAAACTGCCTTAGTTGTCCTGTGGACTGGTAAGCAGGTTGTTGCTGGCACCTCTTATGAGGGGTGTCTGACTATCTTCTTTACCTTTCTGTCTTTGCCTTACAACCTGATATAGTTTCTTTGTGCCATCTACTGAATCACTTTTCAGAAGCTGGTAGAGTGTTTCTGATGCCTTGTTCTTTGCCATTACAACCCCTGCCTTAGCCTCTTTGTTAGCCAACCAGTATTCCTTCATAGCCTGTTTTGTCTTTTCTATCACCCACTTTTTCCTGCACTCCTTCTTTCTTTGGATGACTTCCTGGATGTCTGCATTACACTACCAGCTTTGTTTATTTACACACACACACACACACACACACACACACACACACACACACACACACACACACACACACACACACACACACACAGTCATCTGAATCAAAAGCATACAGCACCATGGTACAGATTAGATAAGAAAAAGCACATAAATACTATGTAGGCATTATGATCGTCCTCTATCACAGTAGTCCCTAAAACAGAAAAAAAAAATTCTGTGTAAACCTCTGTGGAGTGTCATCAAGACAGTGAACTTAGTCAACAGTATTTTAGGCCTTGTCAATATCCACTTACTAAGCAAAATGCATACTCTCTTCCATAATCACAGTGTACAATAAGAGGTGACTCAAAATGTGACTGGACACACCACAGAGGCCTGTGGACTATGAGATTCATTGTAATCACAATCCTGCTGATGCAGATTACAACCCCTCACATCAAAACTACTGATACTGTGTTACTGACCCCGCTTCAGACAAACTTGTCCTTCACAAAAGAAGTGTCATACTGAAGAATGTCCTCTCTATATATCTGTGCCCCTCTGTGACAGTACACTGGGAGATATATGGTAATATATGGCAGTTATGTACAATCATATACAACACACACATAACAACCAAGGGAGCTCAACAGTATGGCATACATACTCATCTGCCTAAAAGCAGAGCATATACACCCCTCTTAATAGCACATGTTAAATCTTCCTATGAGGCACTTATTTAGGTTAACTACAGCACATAAACTGTCATACCATACTCCTGTCTGTGTACATATCCCCTCAGACTGAAATCACCTGTTCACAACTCTACCCGTGAACTAAATCACATTCCCAAAGCAGTTATCACTTAAGTTAACAAACAACATGTACCAACAGCACATTTACAAATTAATAAGCAGAAGTGCAGATATTAGTCCTCATTCACAAGCCTCACATGTTAATAACTGAAGAGAATTGGATGGTTGCCCTAATATGGCCACTCTGTGAATCTTTGCTGCTCACCGTAGGAAAGTCTGCTGTATGATGAGCAAATGTCAAGGCTCTTAGCATGATTATCATGTAATGAATGTAGTGTGAATGAGTCTTTGCCACACTTTTATTTCATTGAGCACATTAGGAAGGCTGTACTGCAAGGCTTACTCCATACTGAGCACTCACATGAATACCTGCAAGTGCAATTCATGTTCATGGGCACATTGATGACCCATGAATGTGGAGAAAAGTATTACTTCATTTTGGCCTATAGAAGCACTAAAATGCAGATATAAAAGAAATTGCAGTTATTGTGCTACTGTGATACTCCTTATATGCTATAGTTCACACTCTAACACCATCCTGCCCTTTCATGCCATTATATCCACTCAATAATATGGTGACACCATGACATGTCATGCAAGCTATATGTCCAGTGCTGTACATCATGTGTCAGCCACAACAAAGTGTATAGCTGTGAGTCAGTTACTATATTTCTCCACATTGTAACCTGATAAGTGTGTATGGCTTTGGAAGGCAATGAGGGTGGCAGCACACCTGAGTGGTGCTCTAAAGAGTCAAAAATATCAGTGTACCTTATGTACAGAGACCACTGGGAATGTCTGTTAGAGACCACAGTATAAGTGGTGGGTTTGGCACAGCCTTTCCAGGGTGATGACTACTTCTACTCTAGTGAGCAGTGCAGCCACCATTACACTGACCCTAAGAGGAGCCATCCTGACATTCTTTGTCAAAAGGAAGAAGAGGCCAATGACATTGTTTCTGAAATGTATATTAAGAATGCATTGATATGACCAGGTCATTTTTACAATATATTACACAGAGGTACAACGGCCATGGCTAGATACATAATTCATGATGCTTCTCTTTTTTACCATTCTTCAGTTCCTGGGCAGATTGAAGAGAGATGATTTCTCTTTTGGAATGTCTCCAGACTCAGTGATCAGTAAAATTACTGTCATATGGTAGGTAGCTACTGGAGATCACATCAGCAGTATATTACTCAGTTTTATAATTATATGGATGTAATAGTAACATCCATGTGCAGTGTGACAAACAGAAATACTGCCAGCCCAGCTATCTGAAATTTTATAAATAATTATATGTCATTTGTGAATATTAATATGATTCATATAGAAGTGACAGAAGGAGATAAAGTGACAGAAGGAGATACTGCCAGCACAGCTATGTGGAATTTGGAAATAATCATGTCATTTGTGAATGTCAACATGATTTATATACTTGTCTTACAAATGTATTAGAACTGTATGTTATGTGTGTATAAAACTGCTAGTACAAAAGTATGTGTTGAACAGGGTTTGTACAGTACAGAGTATCAAAGAAGTATTCTTAGTGTACCCTACTGGAACACAGATTAACTTGCAAAACTTAAGAATAGTTGAAGTTAAGTTATTTTATAGCTGGGCCATAAACAAAAGATATCTGTCAGTTTCAGGGAAGTAGCAGACACACTGTCTAGAACTAGAAGTTGTTTGTATTGTGTTTACATGTGGAGGAATGTAAATTATTTTACAACATCCACCATTTTAGAAAAGATCTAAGAAGGTCCTTGTTTATGTGTTTTCATAGGGAAATGTTAAATGCTAGTAGTTTCTAACAATGGGGGTTTAGCCTGGGAACTAAAGTCAGGTGACAAAAAGTGATGTCATGCTGCAGGTATTCCAGCAGTAACATTTGATATTCATTTTAGAACTCCCTGAGAGAGAGGGAGGGCATTTTGTATTTTTTTCTTTGACCTAACAAGAACATCCACTCATCACCTCTGCATTTGCCTTGCTGTAAGTCTTTAGGGTATGGTAACTCTTTTATATTCAGATAGGAATATAGTTAAATATAGCTTAGATATTTTCCTTATTTATTTGAGACTGTCCTGTAATGTTGTTTTAAATATTACTTGTGACTTTGAACTCTGAAGTTACTGTGATGATGTATTAAGTATTTTCTTGTTCTTTTGTTATTTATTATTAAATATATTTAAACCTTTCAATTGTGGCTGGTCTGTTTAGAGATATTTAAGCTCTTAGCGTGCTTGCATATCTATTTGGTGACACTGTACAGGCCACTCCTAATAGCTTTGTCTCTTGATCAAACTACCATTTGGATTAATAGTAACATTACACAGTAGGATTGGACACCCTTTGTTAAGGGCCTTAAAGTAGCTGATAAGGATCTGGCTGGTTGCAGTGCAAACTACTCTGTAGTCTGGGCAGAAGGGGGCATAGCTAGTAAACCTGTGCCAGCCTTTCCCAGGTGTGTGTTTGTGTATAAATCAAATCTCAAAGTGTGTGTCTGTGTGTGTCAGCTACTTGGGCAGGGACACAAAGCACTGGTTGTACAGAGAAGGTGCAGGAAGTCTCAGTTTGGCCACTCAGCTGAGATCTCAACTCTATAGCTGTGCCAGTGGGGAGTCTTATTGGGAATCTGGAGAAAGAAGGAGAAACCAGCCCCAGACTGACTGTGATCTATGTGTGCTATTAATGGAAATTGCACTTTACTGTGTGCGTGTACTTGGCATCCTGCCAGTGTGTACATTCCACACTGTTGCCAGTGGTGAGGACTGAGGTTCCTGGATTACTAGGTCAGTGCAGGGGCATCACATGCAGCACCAGTATATACTGCTGGAGACACCATTTCTGATTATACTGACATGATTCCTAACAATGCAAAGGACTTGTTAATGAGTTGCATACATTCATGGTTTCAAACATGTCTGCCCATGTTTTCATCATAATGGATTCTTTCCTTCCCCAGCCTTACCCCATACCTTCCTTTGTTCCATATCTAACATTGAAAAAAATAAAAAGAACATCTACCCCCTCAAAAAACTGTACCCTTCTTCATCCTCCTGTTTGACCTTTCCCTTTCTGACTTTCCTATGCTCCTATTTCTCAACATTTAAATTAATAAAATTGAAATGGACCTTGCTGTGATCTCTGTATTATGGATGTCAGCAAGTCTTGTGACAATGGGATGTTGTGTTTGTGGATGTTTGTCTGTTGCTAGTGGTGAGGATTGAGGCTCCTTGATTACTGGGCCAGTGCAGGGACATCACATATTAATTGGTGGACAGCTTTGGGATATCCACATACATATTAATTGTCTTGCAGTGGTGTGGATATTGAATTCCCGTAGCCTGTAAACAGTAGTCACTGAAGGTGTTTGCACTCTTGATCAGCCATACAGTGAACATATAGAGTTTCATGTCATAACTGTTTTATTTTTTTTTTTTTTGTTAGCTTAGTTAGTCAGAGAGAGCAGCCAAGCCTATCAGCAGAGGAGTATAGCAAGCTGACAAGGAGCCAGTTGGCTGAGATCTGCCAGGCTAATGGACTGGTGCATGCCAACCTGACTAAAGCAGAAATTATTGTAGCTTTAGTCACAGCTGCATCGCAGAATAGCAACCAGGAGAACAATCAGACTGGCCTAAGGAATATACAACTCTCAGAAAATGGATACCTTTCCACAGAGGACTAAATAATCCATCTGGAGTTAAAGAGACTTGAACTGTAGGCCAAGCTTTTGGAAATAGAAGCAGCAGACAGACTGAGACATCTGGAAGCTGAGGAAAATGAGAAACTGCAACATCTGGAAGCTGAGAAGAATGAGAGCATAGGCAACATGAAAAGAAGATGCTGATTCTTTGCCCTGGATCATGAACATAATGGGAAAGGGAGTAACCAAACCCCAGAAGCAACAAAGGTCACTAAATTTCTTCCACAATTTACAGACGGGGATAATTTTGATAGTTTGATCCATATGTTTGAAAGGGGATGTAAACAGTATAATGTTGACCAAGAGCTCTGGGTATGATTCTTGGGGTCTACTTCACATTGTCGAAGGCTGACAATATCAAAGCTGATATTGTCGGCACCAGATTAGTGAAAGCAAAAAACATTGAACGTTTAAATGGAAATCTCCGTAAGGGGAAATTTCCATTTAGTTCAATGTAGTGCAGTCTCAGAGTTGGTATATTTAAGTAGGTGTGTGTGTGGGGGGGGTGCAGCAAAGGTAAGTTTTTATTTATTTTTGTTTTTGTCAATGTTTCAGAATTTGATGATATGGTGTCGACCATATCAGATTAGATATTCTGAAACTTCGATAAGATAATATAGATATGATTCTTGACCCTCTTACTCCATGGTAAAGCTATAACTGCTATTTCTAAATTGTCTGATACTGATTTATAATACTGCAAAAAATTGTTTGTTACACTGTTGTAAGTTAATACCTGAGGCTTATTGGAAAAAGTCTTGTGAGCATAGACACAAGGCAGATGAAAGTGTGTGTGAATATATTGCTGAACTAAGCACTTATTTTTTATAGGTGGGTGAGCGGATGTCAGGTCAACACTTTTTAAGGGCTGCAAATCTTTTGGTGAGGGAACAAGCCCTTAGCACTTTGCCTAAGGTCATGAGAGTCTGGTTAGTAGATAGAGAATGTAACACAGCAGAGGAGTTGGGGAAAAAGGGAGCACAGGAAAGGGATACCCTGTGCTGCTCATGGGTCTAAGAGAACCCATGGTGGGTAGCCCAGACCACCACAACAGAGCCTGCCAGTAGCAGGGGAAGCCACTAGTCCAGGTACACATCCAGGACCAATGTTTAAATGCTTTAAATGCAACCAGTAGGGCCATGTAGCATATAGATGTCCAGGGAGGCAAGGTGGGGAACATAAGGTGAGAGAGCCAGTAAGTGGGAATGACAGAATGCCAGTATTAAGTTTTCTTGAAACAACAAGGGTACCAAGCTACCACAAGAGGTTATATCCTATCTTAGTAAATGGGAAAGAGGCCATTACTAAGAGAGACACAGCCCCTGACCTAACCATTGTGAAGCCTGGAATGGTTAAATGGGAGCACTACTTGCTTGGGCATTCTACTCCACTCAGAGCTCTAGGAGGGACCCCATTCCAAATACCTTTGGCTAAGGTTCACCTTGACTGGGATGGTGGAAAAGGAAGCCAGCAAGTAGGTGTGTTTGTGGATATCCCTGCAGATGTCCTGATAGGGAATGATTTTGATACTGCAGTAACTTGTGTGCATGCAGTTACACTCAGTCAGGCTTGGAGACAAGCATGTGGGTCTGGTAGCCTGGAGAAGACCCAGACAAACCTCACACTTGCAGCCAGGACTGGTGAGGTGGTTACTTCAGGGAGGGAGCTCCCCAGTATCAGAGAGACTGAAGGTGAGCCACAGCTGCTTGAGGATACTGATGTTCCCTTGAACAAAGTGACTGCAAGTGCAGAGGTGAGTAGTAGTACCCAGGCTGACAGGGAGGCACCACTGTCAGAGAATGCCAGACTTCCTGTGGAAGGGAAGCTGGGAAGGGTTACCAAGAAAGAGTTGTGACAGGCTCAGCTGTCAGACCGTACATTACAAGGCCTGAGGGAGGTAGCTAGTGGGGCACCTGATTCTCAAGGGAAGGGGGAATGTGTAGACAGGGACAAAGGGTTACTGTTTAGAGAGTGGATCCTTGAGGAAGGGCTAGAAGGTGAGAGAATACAGCAGTTGGTAGTGCCTAGAGCCTACCATCTGGCACTTCTAGCCATAACCCATTATATTCCCTTTGCAGGTCATATGGGCATAAAACATACAAAGAAATGTATTATGCAGAACTTCTATTGGCCTTGGATTTCCGGAGATGTAACAGGATACTGCAGGACCTGTGAGCAGTGCCAAAAGGTAGGCAAGGAAGGAGACAAGGTGAAAGCTCCATTGATGGCTTTGCCTGTGATTAATGAGCCATTTCTGAGGGTAGCTATGGATATTGTGGGACCTCTAAGTACCCCAAGTTTCACAGGGAAGAAATATATGTTATTGGTAGTAGATTATGCTACCAGATACTCTGAGGCAGTGGCATTGTCTTCCATTGAGGCAGAAAAGGTGGCGAATGCTTTGTTAGACATTTTCAGCAGGGTAGGTTTCCCAAAAGAAGTACTGATTGACAGAGGTGCCGATGTTATGTCAGACCTGCTGGCTTGTCTGTGGAAGCACGGTGGGGTGAAGCACCTAAAGACCATCCCTGCCATCCCCAGACTAATGGTCTGGTTGAGAGGTTAAACTCTACACTAAAGGCCATGCTATGGGCATTTGCAGACCAGTTTAAGAGGGAGTGGGAGAAATATTTGCCCCATCTATTTGCATACAGGTAGCTGCCCCAGGAATCCACATGTTTTTCACCTTTTTGTTGCTGTATGGGCATAGGGTGATTGGACCTCTAGATTTAATTTGAGAAGAGTGGGAGAGTGAGTGTGAATTCCACAAGGAGTCTGTTGTGGCATGTGTCTTAAACTTCAAGAGAAGGCACAGGGAGCTCATGGGCCTCACCCAGGAGAATCTGGCAGAAGCCCAACAGCAGAAAAAGGTCTGGTATGACAGGAATGCTTGTGTTAGAGAGTATGCTGTGGGACAGTAGGTAATGGTTCTCATTCCTTTCAGACACAAGCTGCAGGCAGCTTGGGAAGGACCAAGGTGTTAAGGAAGGTCAGTGATGTTAAGTACATGGTAGGACTGCTAGGCAGGCAGGGGCACAAACTGTACCATGTTAACATGATGAAACCTTATCATGATAGGGAGACCCTGGTGCTAAGTATTTGTAGTACAAGGCAGGAGGAGTCTGAAGGGGATCAATGGTTACAGGGATATATACAGCCAAATCCCAAATTACTGTTGTGGAGCCTAGGGTTGCAGGCATGAGATGGGAAAGTGCAGCATTGTACTGGGATCAGCAATGACAAAGCAGCTGGAATTTCAAGACAAGGAATGGGGTAAGGTATTCCCATTTAGGCTCACCCACTCAAGCAATGTTTCTCAAGGGTCATTTGAAAAACTAGCTTCAGTTTTCGGTGAGGAAGAAGTGTGATGAAAGGAAATACTGCCAGCCCAGCTATCTGGAATTTTGTAAATACTTATATGTCATCTGTGAATATTAATATGATTTATATAGAAATGTGAAAGAAGGAGATACTGCCAGCACAGCTATGTGGAATTTTGATTATTTTGTGGAATTTTGAAAATAATCAAATGTCATTTGTGAATGTCAACATGATTCATATGCTTGTCAGACAAATGTATTAGAACTGTATGTTATGTGTGTATCAAACTGCTGGCACAAAAGTATGTGTTGAACAGAGTTTGTACAGTACTGAGCCTCAAAGATGTAACCACAGTGTACGTGTACCCTACTAGAACTTAGAAGATTAACTTGCAAAACCTAAGAATAGTTGAGGTTAAGTTACTTTTTAGCTGGACCATAAACAAAAGATGTTATCTCTCAGTTTCAGTGCAGTAGCAGACCAAATATCTAGAACTAGAAGGTTTTTTTTTATTGTCTTTACATGTGGAGGAATGTAAATTATTTTACAACTTCCACCATTTGACAAAATATCTAAGAAGGTCCTTGTTTATGTGTTTTCACAGGGAGATGTTAAATGCTAGTAGTATCTAACAATGGGCGTTTAGCCTGGGAACTGAAGCCAGGTGACAAAAAGTGATGTCATGCTGCAAGTATCCCAGCAGTAATATTTGATATTAATTTAAGAACTCTTTGAGAGAGAGAGTGGAAAGGCATTTTTTATTTTCTCTTTGACCTAGCAAAAAATCTACTCATCACCTCGCGTTTATATCACGTTATCGAAAGATGAAAATAGCGAACGCTATTTCATTGGCCACAAAACATCTAAACATGAAAATATCGAACATTCAGAACAGCAAATTTTTTCCCATGGAAATAATTTGCTGCTCTGAAACACATACACACAACACAAGCACATCAAACAAACAGCAACCACACACATACACTTAAATTCCTACATCTAACACTACACTAAACTAAAAATACACTACACTCTACCTACTTACCTTAACCCAAACCCTATCTCTAAGGTCCGTCTCTATTGCACACTCACCTAACCCACGCCCTAATCCTAACTCACTTAAACCGCCCCTAACCCTAAAGTCTGTCACTATCACACACACACCTAACCCGCGCCCTAACCCTAACTCACTTAACCCACCCCTAACACTAACATACAAACAATCGCACACTTACCTGAACCCAACCTGTAACTTTCCACCACAGTGCTAAGAATAGCAAAGCCACAGAAATGGCCAACAGAATTCTTTCCTGAGGAAAGAATTTGCTGTTCTGCAGCTTCGCTATTCTTAGCATTCGCTGAATAGTGTTCGATATCAGGACATTCAAAGTTTTAATACTTCGATGTTCTGATATAGACCCATCATCTCTGCACTTGCCTTGCTGTATGTAAGTTTTTAGGGCATAGTAGGTTCATAGGTTCATAGGTAAGGTATTAGGCTATTGGCCCAAGGGCCTAAGTAAGCCTAGCCAACAAGGTTCCCTGGCTTACACCACCCAAAAAAGTTATTTTCCTGTGCCCCTGTTGAGCAGAGCCACAGAAGTGATTCCCGGGGTGTATTTCCTATTTCCCATCCAGTCATGAAGATTTTTCTTGAAAAGTGCTAATGAGGAACTTTGCTTGACATAGATGGGTAGCTTGTTCCAGAGTATGGGAAGCCTCTGGGACTGGAATCTATCCCTCCAGCGTGTCCTGTTTATTGTGGTGACAAGGTTTATATCCCTAGAGCATGTAGCTTGGAGGGATTGTGATTTCTTTAGGTGTAGCATGTCCAACAGCTCTGGGTTTGCCATAGCTTTATATGTTAGGCAGATATCACCTCAGACTAGGTGATATGCTATGGAGTAAACCTGGAGTTTTTTGAGATGGTCAGTGTAGGGCATCTGTTTGAGGCCAGTAATCCTCTTTGTGAGGTACTTTTGTGGCCTTTCCAGCTGCTGCAGATGTCTTGTGAGGTACATTCCAAAAGGGACATTGTACTCTATAATGGGTCTGATGAGTGTTGAGTAGAGGGGAACAATGGTCTCTTTTTTCCTGGATGAGAACCCTTTTGTGATAAGGTGTGCCACGTAGAAGGATTGTGACTGTGGCAATGTGATTATCAAAGGACAGACTACTGTCCACCTGGGTCCCAAGGTCTCTTATCATACATTCAGCGTTGTTGAAATTTTCATATGCACAATTGGCGAATACAGCAGTAACTCATAAAGGTCAGAAATTTGATTTGACTGTGTTTCAGCTAATGAGGAAGTTTGAAGAAGTTATGTTAAAAATTAAGAACGTACAATGGCAAAAACAACACATGGAAGCTTGTTTATCTTTCAGTGTCATCCCTAGAGGTCTTCGTATTTTGAAAATGCCTACTTTTGGTACTACATATCCAGATTTGCTAACTGACTGGCAGAAACTTAATATAGAAATCAGCAATAATTGCATGAGGCTGCTAGTGAGACAATATACACTCATTGAGGCAGAGCTGAGCAAAGAAGTTTTACTTATTGAGCAACGTTTAATTTCTTCTCTCACTCCAGAACAACTGGCTGGTTTCTTTTCTGAATTATCGACTACACTTACTTTAATGGACAACAAACTATTGTTACAAAAGAAGAAGAAACTCGAGAGAGATTGCCTCGATTTCTCACAAGGGAACGTCTTCTCTTGGCCAAGGGAATCCACTCGGTCGAATATCGCAGTTACCGCCCCTGCCATTGTAGAGAGTAGGAAGGAAGGCAACACTGAACTGTTTCCTGTTACCTCGAGTGGTCTGAATGTGCATGACTCAGTAGTGACTAGTTCGCATGGAGGAGCACAGGGCAGACCAGTGGATTTAACCATAGAAGATGCCGTACCGTCTGCAGCATGTCCACGAAATGAAAATAATGCTGAACCAGATACGAATGATGGGGTACAGACTTCAGGTCCTGTAGTGAGGAAAAAGACTATTCTAGCAGTAGATAAGGATATAAAACAGGCTAATTATGAATCTACGAGTTTGTCCTTCCATTTATCTTACCAGGCGGTGAGGCAGAAGGCTTGGAGCCCTCAGTACAAGGGGAAGAAACGCAAACAGTCAAACGAAATGATAGAAGGTCACAAGAAACCACTCAAGACTATACTGAACTGGTAATTAATTTGTCAAGTATTTCTCTAATGGAGCTTGAGAGAAAAGTTTTAAAATAGAGGCTTGTCATTTGTCCCCTCACAGGGCATGGATATTAATGAATTAATAGTAGAGCTAAAATGTTTTACGAGAGGGCTGGCATTAGATTTACATTTTGATAATGGCTCTAGTGAATTTCCTCTTGTGGTTTTAACAAACCATCTGTATTTACACCAGAGTTGCACCCTCTTATTGAGAGTTTTGAGAAAGTCTGCATTAATGATTTTTATGGTTTGTATAAGCAACAGGAGTTTAAATCTGAATATCATAATTTGAGCTCACTAGAAGTATCAGCTTTGAAATCTTTGCAGAACAATGATGCTATTGTAATACGACCTGCAGATAAGGGTGGTGCAATAGTACTATTGGATAGTAATTATTATAAACTTACAATGTATGATATGTTATCTCATGCTGACACATACAAAGTCATACACATGTTTGAGTTGAATAAAATTATCAGCAATGTACACACTGAATTATATGAGATGTTAATGTGCAATATGATAGATATTGACCTTTATAAATATTTTCTGATTGAAAAACCATTAGTTCCAGTTATCAGAGGTCTTCCAAAAGTACATAAGACATTAAAAAAAAACCCTTTTAGACCAATTGTCTCAGGAAGAGGATGGCTCACTGAGAGCATTTCTATTTATATTGAGAAACAGCTTAGGTCAGTTGTTGATTCCACACCTTCTATTTTGAAGGATACTCAACAATTTCTAGAATCTTTAGCGGATAGTGCTATAGACAACACTTACACAGATAGTGACATTATGGTTACTTTAGACGTTCAGTCCCTGTTCACCAGTATACCCAATGACATAGGAATTGATTTTTTGAGATTATTTCTTCTTAACAAAGGCTTTACCACTAATAAAGTTATTAGAATTACCATGTTAATGGAGTTAGTCCTGGAGAACAATGTCTTTGTATATGACAATAAATATTACTTAGAAACTATGTGAGTTGCTACGGGCACGTCATGCGCCAATTCATATGCCAGTTTGGTATTAGCTTACTGGGAATCAACATATATCTTGGCACATGAATTGTATTCTGAACGCATTAAATATTACAAACGTTTTGTTGATGATCTTTTCCTTATTTGGAGTGGTGATTCAGCTATTTTAGATGAGTTTCTAGTTTATATTAATAATACTACTATGTTCTTGAGATTGATGGGGGAGAGATCATATGATCAGATCATTTTTTTAGATGTCACTCTTAGGAAACAGAATGGGAGACTAGATACTAATATATATAGGAAACCATGTAGGAGGAATGTCTTTTTACATCGAGATAGTATGCATCTACCTCATGTGCACAAGAATATTGTGAAGAATCAAGTTACACGATGCTCCCATTTAGTGAGTGATGATTTGGAGTTTGAGAAAACATTAGCAGACTTATACAAGAATCTGAGTTCTAGAGGTTGTCGAGGGGCAGATCTTTCAGTTCTACAACATGTGGAATGTAAGGGTACGGCTCTACCATATATTCAGAGGAACAGAGGGGGGCAAATTGAAAAAGAGAGGTTAAATGAAACAATAAGAGGATGGTCATTACATATACTAATAGGAATAGAAGTATAACAGATGTTATCAAGAAGAATTGGGGTATTCTACAGATAGATGATAGACTTAAGGCATTGGTAGCTTCACGTCCTAGTTTTTGTTATAGGAACACCAGGTCCCTGAAGAGTATGCTCTGCTATGATAGACGAGCGGATGACAGTTTATTATCCACTAGGATAGGGATGTTCCCTTGTCGAAGTTGCAATCAATGTTCTTTATATCGAGTAAGAACAGTTTTAAACATCCAGATACAAATGTGGTCTACATGTTTGATCACAATGCAGATTGTAGAACACGGAACCTAGTATATCTTGCAGTTTGTCGCAGATGCAATGATTTTTACATAGGTAAAACCAATAGGACCCTGAGGGAAAGAATTAGAGAACACTTATATGCTATCAACAGGGAGAGTGAAACCAATGACTTAGCCAAACACATCTTGTTACATGGTACTACACATACTTTTGAGTTTTCAGTTTTAGAACTGATACATACCACTATGAGGCTAGGGAATATCAGTAATTTTACTGAGAAGGAATAAAGCAAGTGGATCATCAGGTTTCGAGCAGATACAGGACACTGTCTTAATGACAGGGTTAGTTTGAACCCCTTTCTACTTGACCGTCCCCTGAAACACTGATGTCCTTTTGTTTTGTTTTACTTTTGGAGAAAATAACAGAATGTTTTAATAACTGATTCTGCTTTTTAATTATTCATGATAATGAAAAGTATTTTTGTTTTTAATGGCTTATTAATTAATGATGACAATGAGTATGTTTTTTATTGGCTGATGAGTTAAGTGCTGTGTATATAAGTACTTTGACTGAACAGTTTTGATTTAAGTCTGAAGAAGCGTCCTTTGTAGATGTGAAAGCGCTTACTACTATTTCCACTAAATAAAGGAGTTCATTTTATTATTTCTGAGACTGGTTGGCTTTGATTGCTGTGGAGTACCTACACCTTTATTTCTTGATACTTGGATGGTTTTGGGTACAGCAGGTACCTTACCCTTAGAGAGCTCTTTGTGGTCTAAACCACCCCTAACCCTAAAGTCTGTCACTATCACACCCACGCCTAACCCGCGCCCTAACCTAAACTCACTTAACCCGCCCCTAACACTAACGTACAAACAATCGCACACTTACCTGAACCCAACCTGTAACTTTCCACTACAGTGCTAAGAATAGCGAAGCCACAGAAATGGCCAGCTGAATTCTTTTAGAGGAAAGAATTTGCTGTTCTACAGCTTCACTATTCTTAGCATTCACTGAATAGTGCTCGATATCAGAACATTCGAAGTTTTAATACTTCGATGTTCTGATATAGACCCATCATCTCTGCACTTGCCTTGCTGTATGTAAGTTTTTAGGGCATAGTAGGTTCATAGGTTCATAAGTAAGGTATTAGGCTATTGGCCCAAGGGCCTAAGTAAGCCTAGCCAACAAAGTTCCCTGGCTTACGCCACCCAAAAAAGTTATTTTCCTGTGCCCCTGTTGAGCAGAGCCACAGAAGTGATTCCCGGTGTGTATTTCCTATTTCCCATCCAGTCATGAAGATTTTTCTTGAAAAGTGCTAATGAGGAACTTTGCTTGACATAGATGGGTAGCTTGTTCTAGAGTATGGGAAGTCTCTGGGACTGGAATCTATCCCTCCAGCGTGTCCTGTTTATTGTGGTGACAAGGATTATATCCCTAGAGCATGTAGCTTGGAAGGATTGTGATTTCTTTAGGTGTAGTATGTCCAACAGCTCTGGGTTTGACATAGCTTTATATGTTAGGCAGATATCACCTCAGACTAGGTGATATGCTATGGAGTAAACCTAAAGTTTTTTGAGATGGTTAGTGTAGGGCATTTGTTTGAGGCCAGTAATCCTCTTTGTGAGGTACTTCTATGGCCTTTCCAGCTGCTGCAGATGTCTTGTGAGGTACATTCCAAAAGGGACATTGTACTCTATAATGGGTCTGATGAGTGTCGAGTAAAGGGGAACAATGGCCTCTTTTTTCCTGGATGAGAACCCTTTTGTGATAAGGTGTGCCACATAGAAGGATTGTGACTGTGGCAATGTGATTATCAAAGGACAGACTACTGTCCACCTGGGTCCCAAGGTCTCTTATCACACATTCAGCATTAAGTAGACTGCCACCTATGTGGTAGTTCATGGATACAGAGTTTTTACCAAAGGGGATGACAATGCACTTTTTGGCATTGAGCTTGAGGCCATGGCTCTGACACCAGGCATCTGTCTCAGTAAGGCCCTTCTGTAGGATGTCCACATCATTTGGGGACTCAACTATGGCTCCTAGTTTGCAGTCATCTGCGAGCTTCATTAGCCAAAGGCCTTCTGTGTTAGATTCAGATAGAAATATAGTAAAGTATAGCTAAGATATTTTCTTTATTTGTTTGAGACTGTCCTGCAATGTTGTTTTAAATATTTCCTGTGATTTTGAACTCTGAAGTTACAGTGATTGTTTATTGAGTATTTTCTTGCTCTTTTATTATCTCAGCTGAAATCTCAACTCTACAGGTGTGCCCATGGGGAGTCTTATTGGGGATCTGGAGAAAGAAAGAGAAACCAACCCCAAAATGACTGTGATCTCTGTGTGCTCTTAAGGGGAAATTGCACTTTACTGTGTGTATACTTGTCTTCCTGCCAGTACATACATTCCACACTGTTGACAGTGGTGAGGATTGAGACTCCTGGATTACTGGGCCAGTGTAGGTATGTCACATGCAGCACCAGTATATACTGCTGGAGACACCATCTCTGATTATACTGGCATGATTCCCAGCATTGTACAGGACTTGTTAATGAGTTGCATACATTCAGTTGAAGAACGTGGTTTGTTTCAGGTTATTGTATGGTGAAAATGAGTTTGAAAAGAGATCCCTACTGCGAATCGTTTGAGAGGTAGCAGTACAGATTATAGTAGAGTCAGCGTGTGATTGTATGCAGGTGTATGTATGGGGATTGTGTAGGTGTAGAATAAAGATTGAAAAAAGAAGAGGGAAGATAGGAGAGCCTTGAGAGGTACACCTAGAGAGAGATAGGAGAGAGAGGAGAGAGTGAATTTTCCAGAGCTTACGCTGTGACGATTTTCAAGGTAAGAAAGATCATTGGACATTCCCCTTTTATGTAGTGGTATAATATGAGATATCTTCCAGATAGGAAAAAAATTCCTTCTTATAGATTATTAATAAGGATGGAAATAGGGTAGGCTAGGACTTTAGCCTACCTGCAGGAATTCTCTGCAGGGCAGTTCTGCAGAGCAGAGGGTGGTTTTTTTTTTAATTTTTGGATGAGATGAAAAGTAAAAAAACAAAGGTTGAGAGGTGGGAGGGTGGGTGTGGGAGGTGGGTTGTAGGAAGTAGGGTTAGGAGGTTAGAGAGGAGAAGAGAAGAAAGAGTAGAGTTTGTTGAGTGAGAAGAAAAATGAGTGCTAAGTTGTGTATTTGCCTATAGGTTAGAGTCCTGGGGAGTCCTGGGGTCAGGTGTAAGGAGATGTCCAGGAGATAGTAGATTATTAATACTTTTGGTTCTTTTTTATTTTAGTGCAACTGAAGGTTGTTGCAACTGAAGGTAATAGTTCTTTTGTCTGTCTGTTTGTTACTTCTTTGTGCTTTTTTTGGTTCTCAATTAGGTTTTTAGTGTTACCTTTTTTGCCCATATAAGAACGTAGAGTTAAAGTAATCTACTGCTTCATCAGGGGATATTTTTTGAGGGTCCATTACATTTGTTTTGTAAGTTCTTGTTGAAAGTGTTCAGAGTTAAAATGCTTTTTGTTTGTGTGTTCTATATAAGTGGCAAAGGTAGTTAGTTAGTTTTAATGACATAAGTTAATGAATGATCACATCATCATCAGGAGGGGGTCCAGACTGGTAGGATTAATCAGAATCCAGTCTAAAGATGGATTAAGTGTTTATTTAGTTTTAGTAGTTCTGGTAGGACAATTAATGAGTTGTGTGAAGCCATATGGTTTATGTGTGGGGTGGGTTTATACTATTGCAGAATCAATATTCCAATAAGTCTCCTAGGACAAGTGTTTTGGGGAGTTGTCTGACAGCTAAGGAGGAGTAAAAGGTAAGGTAGTTTGTGTGTGTGTTTAGAGAGGGAAACACAAGAGTAGAGGGGATTCGGAGGAGGTTCAAATAAGTGTTCAAGGGTATAGAGGGAGGAATAATAACACATTTTGAAGAGGGGAGGGGGGGAGAGAGAAGGAAGATTATATCTGATTGGTTGGGGGTGTGTTCACTGGCCCAGTAATAAGTGGCTGGGGCGGGTGGAATTGGGGGGGGGGGGGGAGAGGGAGGGAGGCGAAAAGCCCGAAGGAGAGAGA
>NC_056729.1:137629352-137746852 GCF_019279795.1 Protopterus annectens
AAATTTATTAAACTGCACAAGTCATAAGCAACCCTTGCAGCACTACACCACAAAGACATGGTTAACAATACATACATAACTCTCTGGACTGCTGGCTGGCTCATAGGTAACACTCAGGAACTCAGCATCAGTGAGACTACCTCCACCAGTATACTTGTCACCAGTGGAGTACCCCAGGTCTTTGTGTTGGGCCTGCTCCTGTTTGGTATCTACTTCTCAGAAGTCAAGGTTAATGTCAAAGGCCTGTGGTTCACCAACTTCACAGATGATTATAAATTGGGAGCTATCATAGATTCCCCACATTATACCAGCATCCTAAAAGGGGGTCCAACACAAACAAATGACTGGTGCCAAACCCAGGGCTTAAAACTCATTGTGAAGTAATGCATTATAGTGCCTTTGGGAAATCATTTACCCAACCTAAATACTCCATCAGTAAAACACCCTAAAGAGTTGATCTGGTAGTCAGGGATCTAGGAAGATATGTAGACAGTAATTTGGCCTTTGACCAACATGTAGCTAAAATACTAAGAAAATCATTCTATGCTACCCAACTCATAAGCAATGGCATGGCATCCAAGTCCAAGGAAATTCTAATACCACTATACTCAGCCCTTTTCAGACCTATCATTGAGTACAATGCCACCTTTGGGATTTACCTAGCCAGGCACTTTGGAATTCCCTCAAAGGTTCCTCACCAGGAGAATCCAGTGTATGAATACCCTGTCCTACACAGATCACCTTAGGGTCCTAGCTCCATACTCAGTCTCCTACAGGTTGCTGAGAGGTGATCTATGCCTAACATATAAGGCATCCTCAGATCCACCTCTGTTGAATATCTTACACATGTGCAAAACAAACAGCACCAGAAACACTAGATCCAAAGACCTGAACTGTACCTGCAACATAAATAAAACATGCTGTAGAGACTGACATTTGTCTCAAAAGATCCTTGTACTGTGGAATAAGCTCCCCATCCACAAGAAGCAGAGTTAATTTCTGATCCTATTAAAATAAAACCTTGATCATTGGATGGGGAATCACAAATTTACCCCAGGTCTTCCCCCATGCCTTTGATGGGCAGAGCTCAACATTAAATAGGTTAATTTGCAACTAACATATCCCCCCACATAACCCTTAGCTACCTCCTTACTAATATACCCAACCATATAGGGATGCAAGGTACCCAGGAACAAAAGTGGACTGGTTTGCACAGCTAGGCTTACAAAGACCCTTGTGGTTATTAGCCTAGTATAAACCTACAAACCCATGAAAATTAGAGATCACATTAATATATTAAGGATAGCAACAAGATTACCTGAAATGTATACGTCTGAGGCTGTCCTCAATGTCACTAGTAGTAAAGGTGTACATCATCACACTTTGCAATGCAGATGAGCAGAGATGTGGTACAGATATACATCCCTCATGTGCAGGTTTATGGAATGTACAGAATACTCATCTTGTGGACTCCAAGATATGCTTGGCATTGACAATCTTGGCCACAGGGATCTTCCAACAACCATCTGTGGTCATGGTGTGCATATCCCAGTTATCTACCTCACAGATACTGTACCAGTTTCTTATTATCATGCTACAGCAAATGAAAGTGCGTATGAGATTTCCATCTACTATTTCCTTGAGCATCTTGCTGATATCAGCTGTACTCTCAACACCATCAAAGCCCCACCTGGGACACAGAGATATCAGTAACAATCATAAGGGATTCCACTACATCAACTGACAGGTTGTCTGCAATGCACAATGTATAATATACCAAATGTCAATTCACCCCATAGGCTGTGCCTTTGATTCACATATCTGGCACATATCAAACTCATATCATGGATCTGCGCAGTGTGATTTCCCTTAGGGACATCTTATGGATAATGTTGATTAGGGTCAAGAATCAAGCCTGATGACACTCATATAAAACCCGCAGCCGCAGACCATGGAAGAAAATAATGCAACATCATATTATCACAGACCTAAAGTATCACTGAATATGTGTCTGGATTAATGAATGCTCACTTCTATGGTTCAGAAATCTCCAGTGGCACCTTACAGAATGCTTAGGAAACATGCTGCATAATATCTGCCACATGTGCAATTTTGCATAATATGTAGCTACACAAACAGATACAGTAGGGTATGGACTATTAGGGGCAGGATGTGCCAGAGATATTAGTGGAAGATGTAACTAGTAAAGAACCTGTGACCCTGTGAGGTGGAGGCTAGTACTGTTTGCCATAGCACTGGCTAAGATGCAGTATCTGGTTCACAACTACAAATCAGATTATACATAACAAAGTGTAACAATGATGCATGCAATTCTACCACTAGGCTATGCATTGCTCCACCATGTGCACTGGCTACTCTGTTCATCTGACACAAGCTACCCTAGTAACAGAGTAATGTGGACAGGGCATAGCACCATATGCACAGGTTGGGAGGGTCACACTAGCAGAGGTTGACAGCAGGCACTCTTTGGTTATGAGGACTACTGTGTGTGTGCCTGTATGTCATGGTCTTGTGAGTGTGGTGAAATTAGAACACTGTGCAGGGATGGGTGGTGTCCACAGTATGAGGTATTTGAGCAGTGGTCAGAGGATATTGGTCAGATGGTATGTGGAAAAGCACTATTCCTGAAGAAGTAGCAACACTACACAAGTTTCTCTGTGACAAGTCTAGGGCATCCTACTTAGGTATGTACTCTAACTGTGCACATTCCAATCTGCAGGAGCATCCCCTACAAGGAGTTTCACTGGCATGATCTGTAGCTAGCACAGTGTGTGGGGTGCTCTGTGGCATGAACAGTGGAACATGCGTTGTTGAGATCAGCAAGTATACCTCCTCTGCCTGTGAATCCATGGTGGGCTGCAGTCACCTCACACTTGTGGTAGGTAAGAAGGATGTGGCAGTATGGGACCTAGACCATCTCCTGACCATCCCATAATGGGCTTTCCCACCACAGGTAATTAGAGGATACAGACCACACATACCTCCTCTCTAAACTGCTACATAAATGGTCAAAGCCCTTTCTGACGTCATTGCTCTGCCAATATACCACACCACTCAGTGATACTATGGCTGTGGTGCCTGTATGACTGCCTGTCATGGAGGCACTCAGCTCAGGTTGGGGGTGAGTACCAAGGTATTGCCAACCACCAGTACACTGACTCCTATTTTTATCATAGAGCTGCCATCACCCCTAATGCTTTGGGTGAAGGGGAGCAGGGAGCATGCCGAACTGCTTTACCAGCCAACTATTATCTTACAACTGTATACTGTGACTGAGGAGTGGGTTGCACAGGCACAGAAGCTATGTCTGTAGAAGGGGAGGGTATTTTGCCAGTCACAGTACCTTTGCCTGATAGTGGTTCTGAGGGAAGCCATAAACTGTGTCATGCTGTGGCTGCCATTATCATCAAGATCAGATATTTCCTGAACATTAAGTATGCCAACATCCACAGTGGAAGATGCATACACCAACTTATCTGTGGAATTAGGCAGAAACATCATTATGTATCAATGTTACTCTGTGACAATCCTAGTTTGCAGAGATTCTGTAGCTGTAAAATCGAATGTCATGCAAAAAATAGAGGATCATGTCTCTTCTAGATTTACATAGCAGCTGAAGACTGAAGTGCCTCTAGTAAAGATATGGCCATATTTGCTATGTGACCAGTTCTGGCTCCATATCTGGCATGTTTCACTACACAACATATATGTATACCCACTTGAGGCATTACCCACTGACAATTGTGATGGGTGAAGGTCTGGGCCAGTGTCAAGTCATTCATTGGATATAGGTTAGCATTCTTGAATACCAGACAGAGATGCCAGGAACTCCCATCTGTCTGTAAGAGATAAATGCGTAGGTCTACCCCGACCAATGACCATCATCTTCCATACAATGCTGGTTGCCTTGGTGTGGACATAATAGATTGTGCCAGTGGCCTGCTGCACCCTCGAGTTTGTGATCTGTTATGGCCACTGACAGTGCTTAGCTGTCCTACTATACATGGATGCAAAAGGTCTAGTTATTTTTGTTGGCTATCAGCCTCTGTCTGGAATGTTCAAGATGATCCTGCAGCAAGATGTCTCTGTCCTGAAGAACATGTTCATTTTTTCTTTCTTTCTTTTAGAACCTTTGTGTTCACTAAGTTTGAAGACAGACAAATGGTATGCTGTTAGCAAATGATATCTCCCAAACCACATTATAGTACCCCACCAAACAGTCCATGGGTAGCACAAAATGTGAAATATCTGATCTGTGCTGATGCTTAGGCCAACTCTAAGGGTTACTAGCCACTTTTAAGTAATCAAATATATGACCCTACCACACCACACCACACAGTCTAGCATGTATCTATTAAGCTTGCCGTGACAGTGTGAGTGGATCTCTACATCCTTACATATGTTACTGGTGTGATAGCCCCACAGATTCACACATACAGTTTCCACCCTACTTTTGAATGACTATAGCTGTGATCCTCTGTACTCTGTCTGCCCAGCCTGATGGTGGTCTGTAACATCAGTTACCTAAGTACCTGTATGCCTTTTAACGTACCCCATGCTTCCCATGCTAAAAAATGTCAAGCAAACCATAGTAACAGTGGTATGTGCACACTGGCCTTTGTAGCTGTGCAGAAGAACTTGAGTTTAAAGCTCATAGTAAGTCATCCCTGACTATGTCACTTTCAATCCATGTGATTGCCCTCCCCCCCATGTAGAGTGGTCTTTGTACTTTTATGGAAGAGTCACCCCTTCTGGGCCAGTACAGTGTAACAGTACACCTCAGTTTATTTAACAGCCTTTGGATCACCTAACCAAAAAGGAAGAGACCCATTTTGAAAAACATCCTGCTTTCACCATCTAACCGACATATTTTGAAAAGCATCCCTCCGGACAACAACAGAGCTGCACATGCTGAAAAGCACTTAACTACCAACACCTGGAAACAGAGGGAGATGTATTCTGAAAAGCAACATCCCCTATCAACCAATAGCAGAGACACATTTTGAAAAGCATTTCTGCCCCCAACTAGCAGTAGAGAAGCACATGTTCCAAAGAAATTTTTCCTTTTCCAAACAACACAGAGAATTATTTTGTAAAGCAAACAGCTATATAACCAATAGCGAGACATATTTTAGAAAGCAGTCTCAGCTCTCCACCTTGTACATGTGAATGCACATTGTCATGGGTATACTTAATGCACTGTCATGTTAAGAAACAGTTTATGTGTTTTTTGCTAATGGAGTCCTTAATTAGTTAACCTCTTTCTCATTCGTTGCTTCCTATTACATTTTAATTATCTTTGGGTCACATCTCAGTTCAATTGAATTCATTTGCTATTGTATAGCTGCATAAGCAAAGTTTCTGAATCCCAGAGAAAAGTATTTACTGTAAATCTCCAATCAGGCAACACCTAATTTACATTAGCAAGACTTCACCTGGCAATTAGGCATTTTAAATTAGACTCCATCTCTCCTTTCACCAAAAGTGCTCTAGAATCAACTGTTGCTCACATAATGGTCAGGATTCATGAAGCTCAGTGCAAGAATAAGACTGTTCTTGCACTGAGTGGTTTGTGTCCATTTATGATAGCAGCGAGCCTTGCATATGCATGAAGGCACACTGTTATCTAATCTAAACGGACACAAACCAGGAGCGAGAGCAGGGGGCATGTGTTAGTAGTGACTGCACAGGTAACATGCCGCCTTCACTCAGAAAGTGCCGCATGGCAGTTTCAGACACAGATGAGTGTCACTCTATATAATATTAGAGCCTGGCTCTAATATTATATAGTAAATGAGTGTCCGCAGACATTGAAATGTAAATAGCAACATTTCAGTGTCCGCGGACATGGAAAAAAAAACATAAACACCTAGAAGGCAGCAGCCTTCAAGGGAACATCCCCAAATGTATGTACTCTTGCCCTACATGCATGGAAGCAGTAGGGCAAGAGGAAAGGAATAGAAATTAAAAAAATGTAATGTTTTTTTTTCGGCAAATAAATCCGAAGTTTAAGCGATGCACAGCTTGTTTGCATGGCTTGTCGCTATGCTTAGCCTGGCTGAAATCCTGAAAATGATAGACAAGTGCTACTGTGACAGACAACAGCATCAAGCTGCTGTAGAGTAGTGGTGCTGCCATGGTATAGCATGTAGAACATGCTTGGTTTGAATCCCCCCATGCCAAATTATTTAATAAACTTTTAAGGAATTTGAATGATAGATGTTAATAATATGGCTCACATACAACACAGTAGGGGTGGGAATATGTAAAATATAAATGTAAAAAATAATTTATAAATTTAATGAAAAAAATAGATTTAAGCAATGCTTCGCTAGTGTAAGCATTGCTTACCTGTTTTCAGCTTTGCTTAGCTGGTGTAAGCATTGCTATGTGGATGTGCGCAGAGCTAAACATAGTTCAACATATTAAAACCAGCCAATCAAGAAAAAGTGCAGGAAAACTGTCCTATTTAAACAGCACATGTGGAAATACAGCCATAACCATTTGGGATTGCTCACAGTAGGGCCAAAATATCTGGCAATGGTGAAGGTGTTCACTTCCTAGTGCAACATTGGGGCATCCAGGAGTCCAGGGTCATGATTGAGCTCCTAGTTAAAAACCATGATGGCACGCTGCTGCTTGGCCAGTACCAGGGCTCGCAGTACAAAGCAGAGGCCTGGGACCAGCTTGCACATGATCTCATCAGCGTCACTGGCATACTCTGAACTGGTGAGCAGGTACGGCACCACTAGAATGACCTGAAGCAGAGGAGGGGTGCACTCTTGGACCAGTGGATCCAAGAAGTTCAAGCGCAGGATGTCCCGCCTGTCTGTAAGTATGCAGTCTTATGTATCTCTAAGTATGAAAAATATTCAACTTGTGACTGTGCATGTGTGGTTAATGTGTGATGTCTCCCAATGCAGCTGCTCATAGGTTCATAGGTTGATACTAGGCTATCTGCCCTAGGGCATTTATAAGCCTAGCCAGAGTGTGTTTGGCTTTTAACTCCCTTTTAGATTAGTTAAGGTCACAGAAGATAGCCCTTTTAAAGTTTGTTTACTGTGCCTCTGTCTAGCAAGGACATAGAAGAGATCCCAGGGGTAAACTTACGATCCCCCATCCACTTGTCAAGATTTCTCTTGAAAAGGGTCAGTGAGGGGCTCTGCCTAACATGGATTGGGATCCTGTTCCAGAGTTAGGGGAGCATTTGGGATATGAATCTGTCCCTCCAGCATGTCCTATTTATTGCCGTGCTGAGGTTTAAGTCCCTGGAGCGTGTAGCTCTAAGGGATTTGGATTTCCTGAGGTGGAGCATGTCCATTAATTCTGGGTTGGACATGGCTTTATAGGTCGCCTCTGAGTAGGTGGTAAGCAACTGAGTAGAGCTGGAGTTTATGTAGCCGAACTGCATAGGGCATCTGTTTGAGGCCCTTGATCCTCTTGGTGAGGTACTTTTGGTGGCTCTCCAGTTGCTGCAGGTGTTGGGTAAGGTACATCCCAAAGGGGGCATTGTATTCAATTATGGGCCTGATGAATGATGAGTAGAGGGGCACAATGGCCTCTCTTGATCTGGATGTGAACCCTTTTGTGATAAGGTAGGCTATATAGAAGGTCTTTCTAACCACTTTGGCAACGTGATTGTCAAAGGAGAGATTACTATCTACTCAGGTCCCCAAATTCCTAATTACTTCTTCCGTACTTAATGGATTACCACCTATGTGGTAATTTGTGGGCACTTTGTTTTTCCCACAGGGAATGACTATGCACTTTTTGGCATTTAGCTTGAGGCCATGGCTCTGGCACCAGGTATCCGTCTCTGTGAGACCTTTTTGGAGGATGCTTGTGTCAGCCAGAGAGTTGATTATGGCTCCCAGTTTGCAGTCATCTGCGAACTTGGTCAGCCATAGTCCTCCCGTGTTAGCCTGTACCTCAGAGAAGTATATACTGAATAAGAGAGGTCCCAGGACTGAGCCTTGTGGGATGCCACTTGTAACTGGTTTTGAGTCTGACATGGCACCAGCAATTCTGACCATGTGGGTTCTATCCCTGAGCCAGTTTGCAACCCATCTTGTGACATAGGGGTTGATATCTAAGCTGGTGAGCTTATTTATGATGCCCGAGTGGGGTATTGTGTCAAAAGCTTTTGCGAGGTCCAGGTAGGCTATGTGGACTACCTTCCCTTCATCTATGGCCTTAGTAACTGTTTCAAAGAAGTCAACTAGGTTTAAGAGGCATGAACTGCCCTTAACAAAGCCGAATTGGGTAGGATCCAGTGTCTGGAGGTTCCCAATGTCTTTGTTTATGAGTTCCATGATGATATGCTACATAGCTTTGCAGACCAGACTAGTCAGGCTTATAGGGTGATAGTTACCATGGTCCGTTGTGGCACCACCTTTGTGGAGCGGGACCACTGTTGCTGTATGCCATTCTTTGGGTACATATCCTGTAGTAAGGCTGAGATTGAACAGTGACTTTATGTGAGGGTTCAGTTCTTCTTGGAGCTCGTGTAAGATGCAGCCCGGGACACCGTCCGGTCCCATTGATGCTGTGTTTTTTGCTTTTGAGAGGGCAGCTTTCACCTGTGCATCTGTGATGTCAGGGAGGCTATATTCTGTTGGGATGAACATTTGCTCTTTTGGGGGGGAAGGGGAGAGAAGATTGCACTGAACCTGTCTGCCAGGATGTTGGCAATGTCTGTGGGTTCAGTGTATTTTTTGTCATTTTGCACTAACTCAGAGCATATCTGGGAGTTGCCACCCAGATTCCTGACATAACTAAAGAAAGCCTTGTGATTTTATTTAGCATCTTGTGCAATTTTTCTTTCGAAGCTGGCCTTGGATGATTTTATGAGGGATTGTAGTTGCTTGCTAGTACTGATGAGAGATGCCTTCCCTTTTTGGAATTTTGCTCTATCATGTAGTAGCTTCCTCCTTTTGTTGTATAGCTTATTTATGGCTGGGGTCCACCAGACAGGTCTCCTGCCTTTGTAGGAGTGAGTCTTGGTTTTATTTGGGATAGCATGATTCATGCATTCCTGTAGGTGTCCATAGAATGTGTTTGTAAAGGATTCTGTGGTTTGGGCAGTATTTTCCACTAGCCCGGGGGCTTTGAAGGAGTCCACCTTGGTTTTGAGAAGTGTGAAGTTTGCTTTTGAGAAATTTTTCACTGTGATTTCCTTGGCTGTGGGTGGGGATGGGATATGGATGTCCAGTGAGATTAATTTATGGTCTGATCTTACCAATGAGGGGTTTACCTCTGGTGGGGAACATAGAGTCCCATGTTGGTGATGACCAGGTCCAATATGCTGTCCCCTCTTATGGGAGTGGTGACCAGTTGTTCCATATGATTTGAGTTTATATATTCTAGGAACCATTGGGCTAGGGTGTTGGGGCTTGAGTAGTTTTCCCAGTCAATGTTTGGGTAGTTGAAGTCACCCAATATTATGGTGTTTGGAGAGACCTTCATATTCTCCAGTGTTTTCAGGAATGCCGAGTGGAGTTCCTGAGTTTGGGAGGGTGGTCTGTAGCAGGCTATAAACTGAAAGGCAGTTTTGCTCACTGTTAGTTGCACATGGATGGTCTCCGATGCTTCGTGCAGTGCCACTAACCTGGAGGTGTGGGTATCTTTGATGAATATGGATACACCCCCTCCTTTTGTGATTCGGTCCGAGTTTTGGGGCCGAAAAGCATGGTATGAGGTATAACCTGGTAGTGCTGGGGTGCTCTTGGGAGCCTTGAACCAGGTTTCTGTTACTGCACAGATATCGATATTCTCCATAGTGAGGAGAGCCTTGATTGCGTGCATCTTGAGGTTTAGACTTCTGGCGTTGAGCAGCATTACCCTTAGTTTTTTTTTTTTTGTGTTGTGTATGGAGGTGGGTTTGTCTTTTGAGCCTTGCCTAAAAAAGGCACTATGGGCATGGCAAAAGCCTTAGCCAGTATTCGAAAGCCCAGAGGTGACAGGTGCAAGCCATCCCTAGCGAAGCAACGTGGCTTGTCGAGCATGTCGTCCCAGGCTGACAGACACTGGATCCCCTTTGAATGACACCAATACTTTAGCCAATTGTTAAAATTTATCATTTTGTCTTTATACTGTGGCATCATTCTTGGTGAGGGCAAGATGCTACTCAAGGTCAGGGTCATACCGGCCTGGGCTACATGATCAGAGAGCTCCTCTATGTCTCTTTTCATATAGTCAAGGGAGGTACGTCTCAGGTCATTCACACCAGCATGGACAATGACAGAGTCATATTTGTACTTGCTTTGGAGTGACCTGAGTGCTTGTGTTATATGGCGGATCCTGGCACCTGACAGGCAGCTTACAGTGACCTTCTCTTTGTTCAGTCTGGTGAGTGGAACGTCAGTGTGTCTGACAATAGAGTCCCATATTACAAGTGTATTAGGTGCGTTGTTTAGCCTTAAGGTCTGTGACTGTGTGGCACACTGACTTTGTGAAATATGTGATACATGGGTATTGTATTGGGGTAGCGGTTGCTTGGATGTCTGCTTTGGAGGTCTCTGCTGCTTTGGCAGATTTTTATTTAGAGCCTCCGAGTATGTTTTTGTGTGTTTATGTGTTTGGTTTGCTGATACGATAGGTCTATGTGAGACTGGATCTGTGGTGTGTGTGGTTTCCTTCTCCACCTGACTGACTGTGCCAGTCCTGGGTTGAGAGAGCTCAGCTTCCAGTTTAGCTGTATAGTTGCATCTCTCACATATATTTGAGCTTGTTGGGAGGAGGAGAGGGTGGTCTGTGTACATAAGGCAATTGTAACATTGCCTCAAGATTCCCAGATTCACTAGCTGGACTGGAGAGTAAACCTGAAACTGACCTTTGGACATGCCAGAGAAATATAAGGAACTAATTTTTGACTGATCAGAATGGACCAATAGGGAGCCTAGTACTTATAAAGAGTATGAGAGGGTGTAGTGCTTTAGTTTTTAGTGTTTACTTATAAGATTACTTATAAGAGCAAGTGCAGGGCTTTAGAATGAAAATAGAGTGCTTACTTTGAGAGTTAGAACAGTTCTAAGTGAAAAAGTGAAGAGTAGACTTTGTGGAGCCGGGAATAGTTTAAACCTGTTTAAGCGGCGCTGCCCGATGCTGCGCTATGCGCAAAATCGCACAAAACCACACAAATGCGGGTTTTAAAGCAGGGAAACTGAAAGAGACAGGAATTGACCCAAAACAGCCATTAAGCTACTAGTTTTTTGGGCTGAGTCCACTCCTGCAGGGACAGATAGGCTGCTCAAAGCTCCCCACTCTCACTGGTGAACAAAGAAGCTTCCTCCTATCCAAGTAAGGATATGGGCAACACAGGAACCTATACCATAGTCCGGAATTCAGCAAGCCTGAAATCTGGACTAATCTAGTTCAGCAAAGGCGGGAAAGAGAATATTATTTTGTTTTTTTTTTTGTTTTTTTCAGGAAACAGCAGAAAAACACACAGAAAACATTGTAAATGCTATAAACAGGCTAGCGTACTTTAGTGTGTAGCCTACAACAGTTATACAATACAAAAATGACTTAGAATGATATATAACAAGTGCAAAACTGTAACAAAAGCAGGAAGGCAATACAATTAAAACTTTTTCAAGCACAGATCAGTTAGAAACTTGCTTTTTAGGCTGTGGAGAGGTCTCAGAATGTTGAGGCTCATGCCCAGTGACTGGCCCGGCTGCATCAGCAGTATGGTGGGTACAGAATACCCCGTACTATTAGCAGTAAGAAGTCAAAATTATGGCAATGGTAGTAGCACCTGTATATATAATTGCACAGTAAAAGTCAGGAATAAATGCCTGTATCAGGCAGCCAGTGTTACAATGGAATATTCCCAGCTGCTGTGTAATACAGATATCAGTAGAAAACAAGGTACAATATGCAGGAGAGGAATATTAGAATATGTATGAGTGTGTCTGTGTGTACCTGCCAAGAAAGTGCTATGTCAGGGCTACTGTAACAGTTAGAAATGAAAAGCATTCCTCTGTGCAGATCATGCAGGAATAGTAAATGTGGATTTCTGAGTTGTACGCAGATATGTATGTCAAAACTAAAAGAGGTGATCCCAAACACTGATGTGTGTCATCTCACTTGTACATGAAAAATAGAAATGTGCATGTCCTGCAGAATGTATTAGCTAAGGCAAACTGATTTAGCACTGCCTGTCTGCATACTTTAGAATGGGCATGTGAAATAACTGAAAAAAGCAATAGTACATATTTCCATCAGAATGTGTTTTACTTGTTTGTCTGCCAGCATTGTCCCATGTTAACCTTTCAATTTCAGATCTATGTAGCTGTAAATGTACTGAAAAATGTATAAGGCTAACAAGTGAAGACTTAAAACCTACACTGTGTACTCATGAATCTAAATTGCAGTATGTATAGTTGTAAAACAGTCAAATGTGCAATACAGCTAATGTGGACATGTTTCACAAACAGTAACACCAATGTATGTTGTGTATGCATAATTTGTACTGAAAATGGGAAACAAATAATGCAACATGTCATAATAAAAGTACTGTGCACAAAAATATGTATTAGATAGAAATGTCGCAAGCAACACACAACACCTCCCCAGTACCTCAGTCTGATAAGGACTAGGCCTGTAGTTCAATTTTGCACACACACCACGGTTTGAATCCAGGGACCACCACTAACATCTCAGTCTGGTTTTACAGCTGTAAACTGCAATCTGAATAGAAAAAATAATGTACTGCAACTCATACATTTTCAATACAGGGCACACAGGTAAAGAAATCTGAATAGAAATACTAGTATGGTGTGTATAACTATGAAAGGTGTACAATTGCTGTGTCCTACAAATAGATGCCAGCTAGACATCCACACTCTGCAGTCTGGCCCAGACAAGCCCCTCAAGAGTCATGCTGTCATGGATAGTTTCCCCAGTTGCCAAGAAACCTGCACACAGAGAATGTCACAGTAGATGTATGTGAAAGGCACAACACACACTCCAGGGCATGCAACTAATACGTGAATCTGAAATATGTGTCGAAACAGCAATGTAATGTGCACACAGTTCATCTGCACAGGCCCACAGGTAAAGAAATTGGTATAGAAACAGGTGTGATGTGTATAACTAAAATAAGGGTACAATTGCTCTGTTGATATCTACAGCTGTTGGTGTGCTGTAGTAGCCCCATGGCCCAGGTAGAGTGTAAGTGTGGTCAGAATGTATAGTAGTGAATAGTAGTTTACTGACAAATATACTTGATAGCAGTTGTCAATTGAATCTGTTCCCTTCCCCCACCACTTAACTGATCCGACCATCACACTGAAACCAACATGGGTATGTTCCTAAACAAACCTCTACTGTTGGGACCGTTGTTCCATTTGGTTTATCATTGTTTAAACTGTGTGCATACTAATATTCCCTGTTGAATAATCATTTTATTGCCTGCCTGACATACCACTAACTGGCATGCTGTTGCAACCCTGAATGCCATTCCATATATGCATGGTATCTGTTTGCTATGGCACTGTTATAGTTGCACTGTTTGGGGTAAAAGGAAATATCCATGCATGCTATTTTGACAAATGTTCTAATGTGTTGTGCATGACTAACCAATATTCATTGTTAATTTCCACAACATAGCACATATGGGAAAGCAAATCCCAGTGGATCCACCTCTCCCACCCCACCTGGCTGAAGCACCAGGTCCCAACACGTCTGGTACCTAACCCAAACCTCCCTCATCTGCTGGTCCTGCACTCCCCTCGGGTGGAATCACTGCAAGGCATGGGGCTCACTCCCCCACGCAAGTGGGCGCTGTGAGCATGTTGTCACCCACATTAAGGTCTGTGGCATGGTGCGCAGTGTCCTCCAGATGGAGCTGGATGACCGCCTGCACCAGGTGGAGGGCAGGCTGTCACAGCTAGAGGGGCAGACCATCCCTCCAGCCCAGCCCCAAGCACAGCCACCTTTGGGGCTGTGAAGGAGTAGTGGTGACTGCCATTGGGTGGGGACATCAGTGCCACTACTACTATCTGGGGGGCTCATGAGCCTCAGATTCACAACCACCCTCCTCGTCAAGGTGTTTACCCTCCCATGTGTCATACACTGCTCCTGTCTGCTGTCTTGTCTGTCTGCAAATGCAACCTCTCCTACCAAACCTCCTTAATCAAACTTACCAATAATCATTCCTTAACATCCACTCTCACCTTAAGAAAAAGGGCATCTGTCCCACTAAAAAATCACATGCCATACATACCTCTGCATTTCGCCCAGAGACATGTACCCATCACACAATCTAACCCTACCAATCATCCATATTGTATGATGCCCACACACCTCCCTGTAGGGTGTGAGGCTCCAAATTCTAAATTGTCCACATTGAAAGCAGCTGTTGCTGCCAAAGACATGCAGAGCTATGGTCCTTTCCTACACCCATCCTGCACATCCCTACTTGTTTCTCCTCTTGTTTGTCCCCTTGCTTGCCCCAATTTCACCACTTTCCTATCTCCCTTATTTTCTTTTTTTTCTTTGAAATTAGCACGGGATTAACCAGCTGTAAGTGGCCATAAGCAGGTGTAAGCTAAGCTAAGCTCACGTAAGCATTGCTTAGCTCCACGAAAACCTGTGCAAACCTGCTTACAGCTGCTTTAAAGTGCCTTAATCAATCTGTCTCCAACAGCCTTTTCTGCCCAATAACAAAATAAGCAGCCCTTGCAAGTTTCAAACACAGGACCCGGCACACTATTGCCAAAGTGGTTTACCACTAAGCCATTGCAGATGCAAATAAATTTGATGTTTTCATAAACATATCATCCAGCACAGTCATTCAGCATTACGGGAAATGTATTTATATATGAAGATGTATGTATGTATGTGTGTGTGTGTATATATATATATATATATATATATATATATATATATATATATATATATATATATATATATATATATATATATATATATATATATATATATATATATATAAAACAAAAATTAAATATATGACCAAAGGCACTGTTAATGGGGATGAAGGGGCCCAAAATAAGTACCTCTTGTAATTATTGATATCATCCCCTCCTCCACAGCTGAACAGATCTGTCTTGCAATGCAATAACCAACACTTGCAAGGCTCATACCCAGGACCCTACACAACATAGCCACAACAAGTTATCAGTAATCCATCTTAGCTGTGCAATGCCAGGATGATATCAATAACATATCATGCAGGACAGTCTGTGTACCATAAGAAATGTACAATGTGGAAGGAATGAACATTCCAACGATTAATACAACTACACACACACACACACACACACACACACACACATATATATATATATATATATATATATATATATATACACATATATATTTATATACACATACATACATACACATATACATACATTACTACTTATAGAGATGTATAAGAAGATATATATTTAGAGGGTGCACAGCATATCGAACAGCCAATATTCCTACAGTTGCCACCTGTTAAAATGGCCAGTGTTTGATTCTTTCATACAAAAGACAAATATTGCATGAAACATATACCCACAGACAAGTCAAAGGCTATGACACCACACACAAGTTTGCATACATATAAATGTTTATTTTTGTACTATTTCAGTTGTATATGCCATTTGATATAGCAGTTAGGTGTTTGAAATACATAACAACAGAGTAATGCAACTCTCAAACAAAACATTTGCTACAGTAATCTGAAAGCATAACATATGTTGCTGTCCAGGCCAAGGCCTTCAAGTAGTACAACAGTAAAAAAAAACACTTGCTTGTAAGATAAGAATCAATTAACACTAATTAATTACAGATGTAGTTCAGTAGCCTCCAATTACACTCTGTACTCAACCCCTAGGGGAAAATAATTAAGTTGTCACAATGAAAATGTATCTGTTACATAATGCTTAACTTAAAACATCACTATCACACTGACAAACAGAACTGTCTGTAAGACAGTAAGCACTAGCCCACCTCTGTTCCCATGGTGAAATGTACGAAAATATACAGCCATATACCTTCATGTGTCTTACTACTGATATCTCTCACATGTTGTAACAGCCTAGGTAAAAAATGGTGCATGCCCCTCTCTCATAGAATGACTTACAAGGGCATATAACAGTGTTACATGCACTGACCTCTGGACTGTACAAGGTCACACGCATTTTGTCCAGCTGTAGCCCTGATATATATGGACCCTACCCCACAATATGTGTGGTAGTCCACAACATCACTGGAATGATAGCAGGAATGCCAGCACTAAATAATGATAGGCCACTACTTAAAAACCTCTTACTGTATGACATATGGACAAAGCCCGGTATATAGGTGGAGGACAGAGGCTGGAACACAGGGCTATATTTGCAATATTGCTGTTATACACTGTGAAAGTTGCTGGTGTTGCAGGATTGGTTGCAACATACCCTTACTCAGGAATATGAAGTCAGAAACACAAATGGATTTAGCCATGTACTGACAGCATTCAACTGAGAGAATGCCACTGATATATCAGAGACAAGACCTGTGTGGTGAACAGACAAAACATAACAGCCACTCCTCTGGCCATCATGTGGATAGGCCCACAGTTGAGAGCTATGCAGACTGCATTCCAGGCAAAACTAGCATGTACACACAAACCCTGTAAAACTAGCAGTATTCAATGCATATAACAACAATAATCACACTGTCCGTAGGTCTGTAACCTTATACAAATATGTAGTTGACCTGTGTCTGCAAATCCTGTTGTAAGAGGTATTGCTACCTGCTGTCTGTAACACTGCTGCCCACACAGAGGAAGGATGTATTCCATACAGGAAAGATAAAGGGCCAACACCCACATGATGTAGTAATTTATAGTAGTGAGTTGTCATGACAGTGGTAATTGGAAGTACTACACAGCTGGCTGCATGCAATTAGCAAGTGGTGAATACTAATTGGTGCAGAGGCCATCACCTGATCATGAGCATCACCTATAAAACCATGCTGCAACCTATTCAAAGCAGCTCAATCCCTGTAGTGGAGAGAGAGAGAGAGAAAGAAAAATAAAACTACAAACCAAACCTAAACAAAAGAATATAAAACAAGGGACATATATAAATGTGTGCCTAAAAGAGAGGACAATACTACAACAGGTATGTGAAACATATATGCATGTAATTGAACAGAGTACTTGGTCTGTAATAATGGGATAGATGATGTGGAAAGATTTATATGTGCCATCAAGACTTGTAATGATGTCCTGCTGAATAACTGCTATGGATATAGCATCTGGCCCTGTAGGCAGTGGGCCAGACCTGTCAACTGTGCAGATCAGCACTGAATGACAAGATATAAGCCATCATAGTGTGTGTTCTGTACCTCAAGACATGTATATTAGTGTGGCAAATAACTGGTGGTGGAAGTAATGAAGTTATGATAGACACATGAGTTACAGACCCCACCACCTGCAGGATAGTCATGTTAACATGAAATGTATCATGCACAAATGTCATAGGTTTGTAATAGGCTTACCTGCACTCTGTCCTTATATATACCCCCCTAATGTTAGGCTGTGCCCACATGTGACACCCGTCTGTTTTGTAGGAAGGCAGCTGTGGAGGAAGAAGAGTTAGAGAATGTGGACCTGATGTTTGAATGCACTCCATATATATATATATATATATATATATATATATATATATATATATATATGTATATATATATATATATATATATATATATATATATCAAGAACAACCCAAATTCGTGGTAGAAACAGCGTTTTGAAAGGGTCTCCTTCAAAAAGTAGCTGAATGGCTTCTTATAAGCTGTATCGTGCTTTCAGAGAGTATAACCAAAATATATGTGAAACAAATGCTTAGAAGCTTAAATGTCACCAAATACATCCATGTATCTTCAAATGTCTTCAGAAATCACCTTGAGCCAAAGCAATAGATAAAAGTCAACGGTTTATTGAAGAATATAAATGTAAGCGCTTTCGCGGACATGCAACTTCCGCTTCCTCAAACGCAATCACATTGTTCAAGCACGCCCCTTAAATACATCACATCCCTTATTCAACTGATGCATATTTACATAAAAAATTCATTAATTCATCGATCTGAAGAATGATAATAAACATATAAATATAATATAGATATATGCATATAAATAATGAATTTCATAATACTAATGAATAAAATAAATAAATAAAACTCATTCGCCAATTCATCAATTAATTCATTAATTAAATACACTAATAAAGCACATGGATATATTTATACACATGTCGCTACAACATCTATAGCTCATAAAACACAGAATTGTAAATATGTATATACTAATAAATAAAATAAATAAATAAAACTCATTTGCCAATTCATCAATTAATTCATTAATTAAATACATTACTAAAACACATGGATATATTAATACCTATATCCCTACAGCATCTATAACTCATAGAACACAGAATTATGAATATATACATATATTACTTCACTTCAATGGCCTAGCTTTAAGTGTAGGTTTGAGGGGTACATATTCATTTAAGCCCCTACCCCTGTGTGCTGCCAAACGAAGTATCCATTTTAATTCTGCTTGTTCTGTTAAGTTAACAATGTCACCCCTCCTAATATCAACTGATTGAACATACAAAACCTGAAATGCAAATACATGTTCTTTACCCATCAAAAGCGTATGTTTTGCCAAAGCACTATAATGTTGTTCTCTCGCAAGGCAATATAAATGATCACGTATACGCTCCCTGAGGGTACTATTTGTTTTACCCACATAGAATTTAAAACATACTTTACAGTATGCTACATATACAACATTTCTAGTCTCACAATTCGAACTATAACAAATCTCCCATAGTTTCCCAGTGTCAGAATGTCGAAAATACCATACTCATCTATGGTCTTACATTGTAAGCAGGAGCCACATTTCTTTGTGCCAAAATCTACATTAGAAAAAGTCCTGTTAATAGAACCTAAATTAGGAAAACATAACTGTTGTTTCAAATTTTTCATGTTCCTATAGGTATATGTTGGACAATTCCCCACTATCGCCTTGGTTTTTTCATCTACTAAGAGCATATTCCAATTGTTTAATATAGCTCCTTGTACAACTGAAACATTCTTACTATAGGGCAATATAATTGATGTTCTCATATCGGAATTATTCCTCAGACCAGGACCTTGTCCCCTGGCAGAATAATAGGGTGTTCCCTTTGTTGGTCTAAAATTGTTAACTACATTACTTATAGTATCCAATTCATCTGCATGATATCCTCTATCTAAGAAAATGCTCTTTAGTTTATTTAGTTCCTGTTTAAAGGAACTATCCTCAGAGCAAAGCCTTGACATTCTGAGTGCTTGCCCCTTTACTATATTACAAAAAACCCTGGGATCATGCATGCTGTCCCTATAAAGAAAAGCTGGTTTATAACAGGGTTTTCTAAAGACCTTTGTCAAAAATTCATTTTGTTCTCGATAGATGGTAACATCTAGATAATTTATCTCTAATTCTGAG
Organism: Protopterus annectens; assembly: GCF_019279795.1. Classification (NCBI taxonomy): domain Eukaryota; kingdom Metazoa; phylum Chordata; order Ceratodontiformes; family Protopteridae; genus Protopterus; species Protopterus annectens. The sequence goes on from NC_056729.1 coordinate 137,648,877, forward strand.
AACTCCAAAGTAAATCTCAGAAAACCATCCATGTTGTTGATATAGTGTACAAAGCTAGTTAAAAGAGATCCGGGTCCTTTCCATAAGATAAAGAGATCGTCAACAAAACGTCTATAGAAGACGATGTTGGAATGCTTAAATATGGTCTCTCTCTCCCATGCCACCATTACCAGATTGGCATAGGTATTGGCGCAACTGGTACCCATAGCCACACCTCGTACCTGCTTATAACAATTATCTTGGAATAGAAAAATATTATTGTCTAATACTGATTCTAATAAAAGACAAATAAAATCAGCTTCAGTTGTAGTCATGTAATCAATTAATAAATTCCTAACCATCTCTATGCCCTGTGTATTCGGAATGCAAGTAAAAAGTGAGACTACATCCATTGTAACCAATAGGATGTCATCAACGTTATCCATTTGAGCTGTAAAATGGTATAGCTCTCTTAAAAATTGTCCAGTATCTTTCAAAACATAATCAAAATGGGACAGTACAGTTTTAAGTTATGATCCAAATAGATAGAAATAGGCTCTGTTAACCAACCTGAGCCCGCTACTATTGGTCTAAAGGGTGGTAACCGTAAGTCTTTATGTATTTTAGGTAGTCCATTGATTCTTGGTATTATAGGATGTTCTACATATAGATAGTTGTATAACTCAGTGGTCAACAAACCTAACAGCTTACATTCATATAGCATGACATAAACACTATTGAGCATCGTATCTATACTGTCAAAGGGCATACGCTCATATGCCTCACTATTTAATAAATCAGACATCGATTGCAAGTAAAACAATCTGTCCATGATGACGACTAAGCCACCCTTGTCAGCTGGTCGTATTATTTTATTTATTTATTTTTATTTATTTTATTTTACATTTGTTGACCGGGCTAGTCCAACTGGATACATGTCCATTTTCAGTGGAGGCCGGGGAGAAAAAAAGGTTAGATGGTTAGATAAACAAAAACAAATATGAAGAGTAAAAGCAAATGTAAATAAATAATACAATACAATGATGAAGTTAAAACAAGTAAATACAATTATATCATTATTTGATTTAAGTTCATTTAAGGCCTTAATTTCACTATCAGACAAATTACCCATCAAATTGTTAAAGGAATTATAGAAACCATCATAAAGGTCATTCTCAACAGCTTTGAGAAAAACCTCCAAATTCGGAGGCAAACGCGGATTCATTAAACTCTTGTTTTTAAAAATTTTTTCATTAGAGTTAGAGGTTTCATTAAACATAAGCTTCAGTGTAACATTACGTGTAAATAGTCTAACTGCTAATAGGGCATCACTAATGTCCATATTCATGGATGGAAAAAAGCTCATGCCCCTGTTAAGAACAGTACGTTCATCTTCCATCAGTAAATGCTGTGAAATGTTCCATATTAAGGACCCTGAGTCCAAGTTCTCTTCGTGGGAAATCCCACATTCTCCTTGAATAGTTCTTTGCGCTCGGCTCCCCCTCACAAAGTCTTGTTCGATCGACCTCTTCCTTCCTGGTCTGATTGGTAATGGAATCGCTGGAAAATCCTGTTCTTCTATCCTACCTTGTTGTATTTGATCAAGTTGTATTTTCCGTCTGACAACCGTGCTAGTACAAGATGGACCACTAGCCTCATTACGCTGTGCCCACATGTGACACCTGTCTGTTTTGTAGGAAGGCAGCTGTGGAGGAAGAAGAGTTAGAGAATGTGGACCTGATGTTTGAATGCACTCCATATATATATGTATATATATATATATATATATATATATATATATATATATATATATATATATATACATATATATACATATACACACACACACACACACACACACACACACACACACACACACACACACATGTATGTCTACAGATATATATATATATATATCTATATGGGTTCCATACACTAGATCGAGTTTTCACTAATTCGAAATAGTGCATGGAATGCTCACTGCAGCGAAAGTGCACTTAATCGAAAGTGCACTTACGCGAAGTTCAGTACAACGAACAGGTGTACTGAACTTCCGTATGGGTTATCCCCTTACTATGACCCGTGCCCTAACCCTAAGGTTTGTGACGACTGCAGCACAGTGAAGGACATAGCAATGTCCTCCACTATGGTGCAATAGTCACGAACTTTAGGGTTAGGGCATGGATTAGGGTAAGGGGATAGCTTTACTAACTATCCTCTTACCCTAACCCATGCCCTAACCCTAATGTCCGTGGCTATCGCACCATAGTGGAGGACATAGCTTGTTTTTTATGTCCTCCACTGTGCTGCGATGTTTTCGGTGAAGTGCACTTACACAAAAGTTCACTTTCGTTAAAGTGAACTTTCGAAGAAGTGAAGCTTCCTATTACAAGTTCGAAGTAGTGAACTTTCGTTCTTGTCATAGGAATCCATATATATATATATATATATATATATATATATATATATATATATATATATATATATATATATGTATTTTATCAGACTGGAAAGTGATTACTGGTTACCAGGGCTGAGCCATGCTTAGCAGTTATAAATGCTAAGCAGATTTGTGCACTGGTAAGTGAAGCTGAAATGGTGTAAGCGGCTATATGTTTAACCGTATGTTAGCAGCGCTTACCGTCGTGCATACCTGTGCAAACCCACTTAAAGCTGCTCTAAACTGCCTTAACCACTCTGTATCTAACAGCCCTTGTCCTGCCCAGCAACAAAATAAACAACCCTTGCAGGTCTTTTACCCAGGACCCTGCATACTATAGTCACAGCAGTAAACCACTAAGCCATCATAGTCTTGAACAATAAGTATATGTATATATATATATATATATATATATATATATATATATATATATATATATATATATATATATATATATATATATATATATATATATATACGGGTCTACTTTAGAACACCGACAAGCCAGTTCGCCGACACACAAACCACCGACACCAAACAACCGACAACACACAATACCGACAACGCAAAACACCGAACACCATTACACCCACACACTACACGTAAACAACACATTACACTACATCACATATCCACTAGCCCTAACCCAAACCCTAACCCTAAGGTCCGACACTACCGCACACTTACCCTACCTGCACCCTAACCCTAACTCACTTAACCCACCCCTAACCCTAAGGTCCGAAACTACCGCACACTTACCCTACCTGCACCCTAACCCTAACTCACTTAACCCACCCCTAACCCTAAGGTCCGACAATACCAGACACTTACCCTACCTGCACCCTATTCCTAACTTACTTAACCCACCCTAAAACATAAACCCGTCACTAACACACACTTACATTACCCAAACCCTAACTCTGACACTACCGCACACTCACCTTTCACACACCCTAACCCTAAATCCCTCACTATTGCACACTTACCTGTCCGGCCCTAATCCTGAATCCTCACTAGCGATACTTACCAAGTCGCTTATATCCCCCTTGTCGGTCTTCCAGCTGTCGGGATTTCAGCATGTCGGTCAACTGCGTTGTCGGTCCTTTCGCATTCCTCTTCCGCGTGTCGGCGAACTGGCGTTTCGGTAATTTGAAGAGGACCCATATATACATATATACATACACATATATGTATAACATATGTCCATAACATGTAGTGGACTCATACCTCAGCACCAATAGTCACAACCTTTTAGTGCAAGGGGATGTCATGTAAGTATTGCAGGTATAAATGTAGATTGTTGCTACTGTAACAGGAGATGTCTTAACAGAAATGTTGAGTGGGAAATCACATCTGATATTGACATGTATGCCATCAGTTACAAACAGACATCATAAGATCATCACAGCACAGTACCAAACAAATCACAGTAATGATCATGTGGAATACAGCAAAGATTTGACCAATAAATGTGGACAGTCTGACTCACTTTCATCAGTCTAGAGGTATACACAGAACCCCTTAGTGCAAGACGTGTGGACCAAGCCTGACAAAGTAGATGTTTACAGCCATGTAAATGGGGATATCACGAAAATACTGGAAGAGATAAGCTCACATAGTTTATGCATTCACACAATCCTGTCTGTCCTGACACATAATAACCGGAGGAGCAGAGGTCACAAGCACACATACTACCCACTAGTTTGTGACATACATCTGTACAGCATCCCACTGCTTTGTCAGAAATGCACAACAGTAATGGTGGCCCAGCAACAGTACATCTGACATATATCTGGACATAGCATCACACTGGTTAAATACAATGAGCTGCTAGGCATATCACAAAGCACTGTGCAAACTATAGACAGAATGCCACAACACTGGCCTACATTTCTTATGGGGGAATACACATGTACCTGCAAATATAGCAGGCTCTACAGGCATGTAACAGCATGGAGTAACAGACACCTGTATGAAAGTGCATACCCACAATCACTCTGAACACAGCCACATATGGTAAGTATACTTAATATTAGAGTATATGTACTGTGTGAACAACACCATCTTCATATGTGCCATTCACACACTATCCCTACATATACTGGGCCAATACACAGTGTATTCCCATGCCTGACTGTGGTACGGGACATGTGTCGGTCTGGCCCTACAAACATGTACGCCAGTAGGGTACTATACACTGGAGCAGCATGCAACATTACATAGAACAGGACCAAGAACAATGACATCTACAACAGTCTGTACACAGGCCAAGGTACATATTCACAATACACACTCTGTCAACAATCACCATAAGTACACAGACCTCACTACTGTACACCCTACAACAGAATGTCCAGGTTTTGTCCTCAAATATAAGGCCTACTATACATAACATGTCCAGCAGTCTGATATCTCACAGGCTTGGTATCAGATATGATGTCAGTAAATAAGGTTGTACTGAACATATGCACCTCTTACTGCATGTCATATGTGAAAAAGTGCAAAAGTTGACAGAGTTGTGGCTGGAGGCACAAACACAGAGCCAATATTGACATGTTGCTGTGATAAATACATACATTTACTGGTGTAACAGGGCTTGTTGGGACATATGTCTTCTGAGGGATACAAAGTCAGTAACTCACATGGTTGTCACCATGTACTGACTGCAATCTTCAGAGTATGCTACTGCATTTCTAAAGATAGGAAATGTATGATTAACACAACACATGTAAGACTCCAAACACTGGCCAGTTTGCAGATAGCCCTACAGTGAGAGTTTCCTCAACCACATAACACTGTCATGACAGATATTAAATCATGTAGAACAGCCATATCCACAGAAACCCTGTTAAACCAACATTGCTTCAAATGTAGAAGAGCAATACTTACATTCTGTTCTCATGTCTGGAACATCCTTCTCCTGTTTTTTGGCCTGTCTCCACAGTGTATGTTGTAAGAGGTATATCCAACTACCCTCTGTGATGCTGTTTGTCAAACACCCACATGAAGTCCTGCTCACAGTGATTGGTTATAGGAATGATACCACAGCTGTTCCACATGCAATCAGCTAATGGGAGACTGCAATTCATGCACAGGCTATCAGCTGATCATGAGCATCACTTATAAAACTCAAGCTGCTCCTAAGCAAAGCAGGTGTACTTTTCCACATCCACCAGAGAGGGAGTGAGAGAGACAGACAGACAAAGTAAGAAAGTAAGGGATTAGGTGAGTAAGAGCCAAGCATGTTTGTGTATGATCTATGAGTGGAGAGTGGTATCTGGGCATTATGACAGCTGCCTATATTGTGTACTAATCCATACTGTCACATGATAATTGCATATGCCTGTACACATTTATGGCTGAGGATTGTCAACAAGAATCTCTACAATGTATGGAAAATGCTGGCCATGTAATGTTGACAATGGGACAGGTAGCTCCTCGATATAATGATGTGGCAAAACCCCCACTGCAATGGACCTTGTCATTACACAATCACCCCAACAGGACACTGATAACATGCACACAAACTTACCAGTAGTGAGCTTCAAACCCCTACCTGCCTATATATTGTTATTATATTGTTATGCAGTTATTGCACACACCACAGAGCTTACATGTTAGAGAGTTGTCCAAAGGTATTATTGAAGGTGAGTGTCATCAACAACAGTGATAAAGGAGGGATAAGGGAAGTGTAGTACATGTGACTGTCCACAAAAGCAGGTTTCAAGGAAGACACAACCACACTCTCTCAGGGAATCACACATATTATCACAGTTGGCAGGGTCAGGATTAGAACTTCTATTTAACTAGCTTGCTACACTACAATACTACACAGTTATCACATGCACCACAGAGATTATCAGGCTGATAGATGGCCAAAGGGTTATTTCAAGGTGACTGACATCAGAAGGCGTGCTACAGTAGGGCAATGGGAGGTGTAGTGAGTGTGAATGGCTTTAAAATCATTAATCTCCACACACACACACACACACACACACACACACACACACACACACACACACACACACACACACACACTTGCCATTACTGACATGCATGGGTTCATTGCTTCACAGTGGTGTAGTAGTTGACTGTTACAGAAGGCTGTACAAGGCTAGGCAAAAGGAATGCCTTGACATCAGGCTACATGGCAATGGTCTTCTGTGTGGCTCAGGGGTGTAGTCCCTGGATTGGTCCACACAGGTGGGTACTGTATTCCCATCACACTCATCTGGGTTACTATTGTGAGTGGCCAGTGCTGTACAATGCTTGCCATGTATGTGATCTATATTCCATAACATGGACAATGTCTGGGTTATGCACATGTCCCACATGCATGTTCTGTGATGCGTGGAAGTGTACTTGGTGTCTCTGGGGCATGTTGTGTGGACAGATTGTTATCATCTGATGTGGCATTCCTGACCTCATGTGGTGAGACCTGGCTATGGAAATAAGGTCATGCTTGCACCTACATTGACAGCATGATACAGGTATTCAGTGGAGTTAGTGGCATCTGTCTATACAGAGCATGTGTATAAGGCATGTTATTCACTTTGTGGGTTACATTTGTTGCAGGCGTCCAGTGGGAACATAGCAAAAGACCACTGTAAGCAGTTATTTGCCTATTGTAGGGATGGGACAGGGTACCATGTCCTTTTACTTGCTGGATAACACACACTCAGTCAGGAGATGTTACACATGACAGTACATTCTGATGTCAGTGGCAGTGGTGTGGTCAACAGGCATGTAGTCCACTCCAAACACACCGTGGTTACTATTTGTGGGTAAATTGCAGGGAACTACCAATATAGTGGTTGTTGCCTAGCCAAGTTTGTTTGTTTTTGAGACATGGGTGGAGAGTGTTCTCTGAGTAATACAAGGGTTGCCTATATTGTTCACCGATCCATAATGTTGCATGTAGGGCTATGGATTGTCTACACCAGCCTCTCTGCTGTTTGACATCTGTTGGCATTGTAAGGTGGACATTGTGGCATATAGTAGGTCCTCAATATAATAATTTAGGAAAAACCCACCCCACAATGCATCCTGTCATTACACAATCACAACAACCTCCACACAAGATACTGATGACAAATACACACACTTGCCAGTACTGAGATTCAAACCCCTACCTAGCTATGTATTGCTACTACAGTGTACCACATTTATCGCATGCGCTATGGGACTTATTGGATGGATGTTGTCCCCAAGGTATTTTTAAGGTGAGGAACATCACCAGCCCTTGTAAATACTGGCATTGGGTGAGAGATCCCAAAAATAATTTTAACCTAATCACACATTTACATTTTCCAGGGGTGAGGTTCAAATTTCTATCTAACAACCTTTATGGACCATTATGTTACACATTTACCACATGCACCACTGACCTGACATGGTATAGGCTTCGCAACAGATACTTGTAGGGAGGATATCTGTAGGACTGCTAAAATCAGGCTCTGAGATGTGCACTGGCTGTAAATAGGGACAAAGTCTTTGAGGTACACACACAAACACTTGCCACAGATGAGATTCAAACCCACAGCTGTGTAGTTACTGCTACTACATTGCTTCACATTTATGGCACGCACCACAGAGCTTAAAGGGCTAGCCCTTCACCAAAGGTATATTTCAAGGTAGATGACATCAGCAGGCTTGCTAAAGTAGGGCAATGGGAGGAGTAGTTACTGTAAATGGCCTCAAAAGCATTACTCTCCACACACACACACAGAGTTCCACAGTTGCCATGTCTGAGATTAGAACTCCTATCTAACTAGTACATCATATTATATATGGCATTACGCAGTTATTGCACGCGCCACAGATATTACAGGACTGATGATTGTCCAAGGCAGTATTTCAAGGTGATTGACATCAGCAGGCTTGCTAAAGTAGGGCATGATGGTGGCTAATTATGAGAATATGGTCTGTAATGATATTTATAGATTTTATAACATTTATAGGACTGACAAAAGTATAAAAAGTGATGTACAAGTTAATTTAACTAATGAAGAACGTAGTTGTTTGTCTAAATATGTGGGCAATAATGAATTAAGGTTGATGAAACCTGACAAAGGGGGAGGGATTGTCTTATATAATAAAATGGATTATATTGGAGAAATATATAACATCTTGTATCAATCTGGAAATTATGATGCAATATCCCTCAATAAAATTAATATAGGCTACAAACGAATAGATTTGACAATAGAGGAATATTGGCTTGACAATAGAATTACTTTTGAGACATATCAATTTTTAAAGGTGGAATACCCGACATTAGCTACCATAGTTGGTATTCCCAAAATACATAAAAATTTAACACCCCCCCCCTTTAGACCCATCATTTCGGGTAGTAGATCTAAAACTTCCCCGCTAGGAGTGGTTATTGACAAGTGGGTTAAGCCCATATACAACAATATTCCACATCTTATTAAAGATTCTTGGATGTTTCTTGGGCAGTTGTCATCTCAAATATGGGACAGTAAACTTATGTTTATAACTATAGACATAGCGGATTTATTTTCGTGCATTCCTTGAGATTTGGGATTAGAATATTTTTGCAGTAGCCTTAGAAAGCACTCTAGTTTTGAATGGGACAGAATTTGTCTCATTTCAGATATGATGGGGTTAGTCTTAGATCAAAATTACATCCATTTTGAAAACGAATTTTTCAGGCAAACAAGGGGTGTGGCGATGGGCGCATCTTGTGCTCCCATCTTCGCTAACCTTGTTATACTAGAATGGGAGTCTGAGTATTTGTTCAAATCAGAATTTTTTCAGTATATAGTTTATTATACTAGGTTTTTGGATGATCTATTTGTACTTTGGAAGGGTCCTATTGATAAGATTGATGAATTTATTGGTTATATTAACAATACGACGGACTTTCTCAAATTTACCTATACTTCAAATGCACATGGAATAGCTTATTTAGACACACATATATTAGTCATGGGGAAGAAGGGTTTGTTTCTAGAATATATAGGAAGGAGACATTCTCCAATGACTATTTAGAATTTAGCAGCAACCACCCCCCACATATGTTTAAAAACATTTTTAAAGGGCAGTGTATTAGGGCTGCCCGCATGTCGTCCACTAAAGGAATCAAGTTGAAAGAAGTGGACTTTATAAAATCCATGTTTATAGCAAGGGGGTACCCACTGAGATTATTGAATGATGTAGTTAAATACGTTACTAGTGAATGGGGTAGTAAATATGTACCATTATTAGGGAATATGTGTGCTGGCACTGTACATAATATGAAACAAAAGCTTGAACCAAGTAAATTAGTGTGTGTACTTATGTATTCACCTGTTGTTGAATATATAGAAGCCATATTAAAAGAACATTGGAATATGGCAATGAGGGATGATTATATTTTGCAAGTTGTAGGTATACATCCAAAGATTGTTTACAAGACTGGTTTCAACATTAAAAAGCTGTTGGAATCATATAGAAGTGATAAAGATAAAAATAAGGGATAAAAATGTGGAGCATGTAATCAGTGCTTTTGCATAAATGAGGTTGAGGGTTGCAAGTTAGATAATCTCAATCAGACATATATTTATAGTAGGGGTGGAAATTGCAACACTAAATATGTGGTTTACTTAGCTACCTGTGTGGCATGCAACGCCTTCTATGGAAAGACTGAGAGACAGTTCAAACGACATATTTATGACCATTTATATTGTATCAGAAACAAAGACAAAAAGAATGCATTATATCGACATATAGACCATAGTGGTGACATGCATCATTTTAAATTTATCATCATAGATACGGTGGGTATATCACCATATGGTGGCAATTTTAAAGCCTTATTGGCCATGAAGGAGAGTAGATGGCAAATGTTCACTGATGCCACTAGACACCCTGGCATAAATGATTTTATCAGCATTAAACCACATTTAATTTTGTCTTAATTTTGTCTTAATATTTGTTGTAAACAATTATATATATATATATATGTATTTTTAAAAATTATGTATTTGTAAAAAATTATATTTGTTGAGGTTTGACATGAATTTGATATATATATTAATGCATATATATTTTAAATAAGTGTATTTATTATTGAATTTTTAAATATTAGTTCATTTAGTATATGGTATTTACATGAAAGGTGTAGAAATTGTATACATATACTATTCTTTTATATAATTCTTTTAGACAATCATTTCTTCTTTAAGAGATTTAATTTATGTGTTTGGTGCCACAAATTCATGGTATTTAATGAAATAAGTTTTAATGAAGTTTGTTCTGATGAAGTCTGCTAGTCAGATGAAAGCGCTTAACCTGTTGGTGATATTTGTTTGATATTAAACTGTTGGTGACATCTATTTGCAATCATACTATTTTGTTCCACTGTTCGAGCTGAGCTGTATGCGTTGTCTCCAGTATCAGTGTGCTTTTTATTAAAGTAGGGCAATGGGAGGAGTAGTTAATGTAAATGGCCTCAAAAGCATTACTCTCCACACACACACACACACACACAGAGTTCCACAGTTGCCATGAGTGAGATTAGAACTCCTATCTAACTAGTACATCATATTATAGCATTACGCAGTTATTGCACGCGCCACAGATATTACAGGACTGATGATTGTCCAAGGCAGTATTTCAAGGTGACTGACATCAGCAGGCTTGCTAAAGTAGGGCAATGGGAGGTGTAGAGATGGTGAATGGCCTCAAAACCATTACTCTCTACACCCACGTGCACACACACCTACACAGAGTTTCACAGTTGCCATGTCTAGGATTGGAACTCCTACCTAAGTGGTATGTTATACTATAGTATTATGAAGTTATCGCATGCAGCACAGCACTTATATGGCTAGCGCTTATCCAAAGGTGTATTTCAAGGTGAATGACATCAGCAGAATTGTTAAAGTAGGGCACTGGGAGGTCTAGTGTCTATGAATGGCCTCAAAATCATTGATCCCTACACACACACACACACACACACACACACACACACACACACACACACACACACACACACACACACACACACACAGAGTTTCACAGTTGTCATATCTGGGACTAGAACTCCTATCAAACTAGTATATCACACTACAGCATTAGACAGCTATCGCACACACCACAGAGCACATAGGGCTAGTCCTTATCCAAAGGTGTATTTCAAGGTGAATGACATCAGCAGCCTTGCTAAAGTGGGGCAATGGGAGGTGTAGTGTCTATGAATGGCATCAAAATCATTGAGCCCTACACACACACACACACACACACACACACACACACACACACACACACACACACACACACACACACACACACACACACACAAACACACAGAGTTTCATAGTTGTCATGTCTGGGATTAGAATTCCTACCTAACTAATACATTACACTATAGCATTACACAGTTATTGCACACGCCACGGAGTTTATAGGGTTAACTCTTATCCAAAGGTGTATTTCAAGGTGAATGACATCAGCAGCCTTGCTAAAGTAGGGCAATGGGAGGTGTAGTGTCTATGAATGGCCTCAAAACCATTGAAACCCTAAACACACACAGAGTTTCACAGTTGCCATGTCGGGGATTAGAACTCCTACCTAACTAGTACACCATACTATAGCATTATGCAGTTATTGCACATGCCACAGAGCTTACAGGGCTGAAAGGTGTCCAAGGAGGTATTTCAAGGTGACTGACATCAGCAGGCTTGCAAAAGTAGGGCAATGGAAGGTGCAGTGACTGCGAATGGCCTCAAAAGCATTGATTCCTACACACACAAAGTTTCACAGTTGCCATGTCTGGGATTAGAGGTCCTACCTAACTAGTACATCACACTATTGCATTACGCAGTTATTGCATATGCCACAGAGCTTACATGGATAACGCTTGTCCAAAGGGGTATTTCAAGGTGACTGACATCAGCAGGCGAGTTAAACTAGGGCAATGGGGAGGGCAGTGTGTGTGAATGACCCATAAACCATTCCTCTGGAAACACACACACACACACACACACACACACACACACACACACACACACACACACACACACACAAAACACTCAGTCACGCACAACTTTACATTTGACAGGACTGTATATACAACTGTTAGATGAATAATGACTTGTACTGTCATGTTACACAGTTATCACAAGCACCACAGACACTATAGTGCTGAGGGCTACCAGAAGCAAATGTCTACAGTTATAGACATTGGCACATCATGTGATATTGGCCAATTGGATGTGTGGTGAGTGGGACAGGCCTCATGATGGGAAGCTCTTTGTCACTGTCTGCCTCTCTCTTCCCCACATCTCTGTTTGTGTATGTTTGACCTATTATTGTGTGTTGTCCTTGGATATACGTGTGTATTCCCATCCGATGTGTGTATAAAGCATGACTGGTGTGCAATGTGGTGTGTGTGCACAGACATCTGCGACTGACAGATATGTATAATCCACTGTTGTGATCAGACATAGGCTTCATTTCTAAGTGTGGGAGCATGCCCACTATGACCCTTCTGTATTTTGTTGTCAGACATGGGCTTCGTTTCTCTAAGTGTGGAAGCATGCCACAACTGCAAACCAAACACATAAAAACACAAAGACATACTCGGAGGCTCTAATAAAAAACTTACCAAAACAACAGAGGCTCCCAAAGCAGACATCCAAAAATCCACCACCTCAAAACAAAACACATGCAACACATACTTCAATAAATCAGTGTGTCAATCAATCACAGCCCTTAAGGCCAAACACCATGCCTGATACACTAGTAAAAGGTGACTCTATAGTCAGACACACTGATGCTCCACTTACCAGGCTGAACAAGGAGAGGGTGACTGTGAGCTGCCTATCGGGAGCTAGGATCCGCCACATAACACACGCACTCAGGTCACTCCAAAGCAAGTACAAATATGACTCCGTCATTGTCCATGCTGGCGTGAATGACCTGAGACGTACCTCCCTGGACTACATGAAAAGAGACATAGAGGAGCTCTCTGATTATGTAGCCCAGGCTGGTATGACCCTGACCCTGAGCAGCATCTTGCCCTCACCAAGAATGATGCCACAACACAAAGACAAGATGATCAGCTTTAATAATTGGCTCAAGTACTGGTGTCATTCTAAGGGGATCCAATGCCTGTCTGCCTGGGATGACATGTTGGACAAGCCACACTGCTTTGCAAGGGACGGCTTGCACCTGTCACCACTGGGCTTCCGGATATTGGCTAAGACTCTTGCCACCCTCATAGTGCCTTTTTTAGGCAAGGCTCAAAAGACAAACCCACCTCCTTAGAAAACAAAAATGGAAAAAAACTAAGGGTAATGCTGCTCAACGCCAGAAGTCTAAATCTCAAGATGCAGGCACTCGATGCACTCCTCAGTATGGAGAACATCAACGTCTGTGCAGTAACTGAAACCTGGTTCAAGGCTCCTGAGAGCACCCCAGCGCTACCAGGCTATACCTCATATCATGCTTTTCGGCCCCAAAACCCGGCTGAACCACAAAGGAGGGAGTGTCCATATTCATCAAGGACACTCACACCTCCAGGTTAGTAGCAACACATGAAGCATCGGAGACCATACAGGTGCAACTAACCATAGACAAAACTGCTATACAACTGGTAGCATGTTACAGACCACCCTCCCAATCTCAGGAACCCCACTCAGCCTTCCTGAAGACATTGGAGGATATGAATGTATCACAAAATACCATCATATGGGAGACTTCAACTACCCTAACATAGATTGGGTACATTATTCTAGCCCTAACACCCTAGCCCAAAGGTTCCTGGAATTCATAAATTCAAATGCACTGGAACAACTAGTCACCTCTCCCACTAGGGGAGATAATATACTAGACCTGATCATCACAAACATGGGGACAAAATGCTCCACACCGGAGGTATACCCCTCACTAGTGAGATCTGACCACAAACTAATCACCCTGGATATACATATCCCACCTCCACCCCCAGCACAAAAGACCACAGTGAAAAACTTCTCAAAAGTAGACTTCACTCTTCTTAAGACTGAGATGGTATCCTTTAAGCCCACTGGGCCAGTGGATACCATATCCCACAATGCTGAATCCTTCACAAATGCTTTTTATGGACATCTCCAAGAATGCATGGATCATGCATCCCAAATAAATCCAAGTCCCTCTCCACCAAAGGCAAGCATCCTGTCTGGTGGACCTCAGCCATTAACAAATTGTATAACAAAAGAAGGAAGCTACTGCACGACAGAGCAAAATCCCATAAAGGGAAGACATCTCTGATCAACACTAGCAGAAAACTATGTTCTCTCATAAAAACATCCAAGGCCAACTTTGAGAGAAAAATCGCTAAGGACACTAAAGATAACCACAAAGCCTTCTTCAGCTATGTTAGAAACCTGGGCGGAAACCCTCAGATATGCTCAGAGTTAGTTCACAACAACAAAAAATACACTGAACCCACAGATATTGCCAACATTCTGGCTGACAGGTTCAGTGCAAATTTCTCCCCTCCCTCACCCCCAAAAGAAGAAATACTTATCCCAGCTGAATGTAATCTCCCTGTCATCTCAGATGTCCAAGTGAGAGCTGCCCTCAGCAAAGCTAAAAACACAGCATCAATGGGACCTGACAGTATCCCGGGTTGCATGCTATGTGAACTCCAACAGGAGCTAAACCCACACATATAAATGCTATTTAACCTTAGCCTTACTACAGGATATGCACCTGAACAGTGGCGTACAGCAACAGTGGTCCCACTCCACAAAGGGGGTACCTCTACAGACCCTGGGAACTACCGCCCCATAAGCTTAACCAGCCTGGTCTGCAAAGCTATGGAAAGAATCATTATGGAACTCAAAAACAGAGACATTGGGGACCTACAGACACTTGACCCCACCCAGTTCGGCTTTGTAAATGGCAGATCCTGCCTTTTGAACCTGGTTGACTTTTTTGAAACAGTCACTAGAGCCATTGATGAGGGCAAAGCAGTCCATACAGCCTACCTGGACTTGGCTAAGGCCTTCCACACAATACTCCACTCAGGCATCATAGATAAGCTCAACAGCTTAAATGTAAACCCTTATGTCACTAGATGGGTTGCAAACTGGCTAAAGGACAGAACCCATAAAGTTAAAATCACTGGAGCAATGTCAGACTCAAAGCCAGTCACAAGTGGTGTCCCACAGGGATCTGTCCTGGGACCCCTCTTGTTCGGCATTTATTTCTCAGATGTTAAAGCAAACATGGGAGGGTTGTGGCTGACAAAGTTCACAGATGACTGCAAACTAGCCATAGTCGATACACCAGCGGACACATACATCCTACAAAAAGGCCTCACAGAAACGGACAACTGGTGCCGGAGTCATGGCCTTAAACTAAATGCCAAAAAATGTATAGTCATCCCCTTTGGGAAAAACAAAGTACCCACAAATTATCACATAGACAGCAACCCACTGAGTACGGAAAAAGTAATCAGAGACCTAGGGACCCAAGTTGACAGCGACCTCTCATTTGACACCCACGTTGCCAAAGTGGTTAGAAAAACATTCTACCTTGCACACCTTATCATGAAGGGATTCACATCCAGATCCAAGGATGTCATTGTACCCCTATACTCCTCCCTCATCAGACCCATGATTAAGTACAATGCTCCCCATTTGGTATGTACCTCACCCAGCATTTGCAACAGCTGGAGAGACCACAAAAGTACCTCACCAAGAGGATCAAGGGTCTCCAGCATATGTCTTATTCTGCCAGACTAAAGAAACTCCAGCTCTATTCTGTAGCATACCGCCTGCTCAGAGGTGATCTCTGCCTGACGTACAAGGCCATGTCCAATCAGGAACTGATGGACATGCTCCACCTCAAAAAATCCAAATCCATCAGAACCACGAGAGCTAAAGACTTAAACCTCGGCACAGGTATGAATAGGACATGCTGGAGGGATAGATTCATAACCCAGAGGCTTCCCATGCTCTGGAACAAGATCCCAGTTCATGTTAGGCAGAGCCCCTCACTGACTCTCTTCAAGTGAAATCTTGATGAGTGGATGGGAGATCGTAAGTTTACCCCAGGGGTCACATCTGTGTCACTACTCGACAGGGGCACAGTAAACTAATTCTATTATATAAGGGGACCTTCACTGTGTCACTACTAGACAGAGGCACAGTATTCTAAATCTATTCTGTGCATTTTTGTACCATTTCATGGGGTGGCGAAAGCCACATCACTATGGCTAGGCTTACAAATGCCCCAGGGCTGATAGCCTAGTACTAAACTATGAAACTATGAAACTATTATGACCTTGTGTATTGAATGTACGAATCCATTATAGGTAGGTTGTACTCCAGTGCAGGCATTTGTGTTCTACACCTACAGCTAGCAACCTGTTTCTACAGGATATCTGTAGATAGGTTGACAATATGGAGTCACAATGGGCAAAGGATAGTGGTATACTGTAACTAATTGTGTTTGTACTACTTCTGCTACATTGTTTTGGTGTTAGCAGAGATAGTTAGACATATGTACTGTTTTACACTGTGATGTATTATGTAATTAACTACTGACAGATATACTTATTTGCTCACAGTAATTTCCTGGGGAATACAAGATGAATGAAGCTGTGTCCAGTATTATGGTCTCCAGCCTACATATTCTTGCACAATCATGCCATTCTGGAGGGGGAGCTGCAGACACTTGCTGATGGGTCTGTGTAAAGGCTTCATCACCTTGGTATTGTGGTAGCAGAGGATCCCATGCTTGTACATTTATCGACATGACAGAATGGCCATATCCTGTTGTGGCCATACCTCTCAGCTGTACAGATTCACACAGGTTACCCAGAGGCAGGGCTCATATATCTGGTCATTTCCCCTTCACATTGTGGTTTATGAGCAGGTTTGTAGCCACCCATTCCTGGGTTTGCAGGCAGGGATAGTATGGGCACACATCAGAGTTTCAGACTTCACACACTCCATGGCAGCCATGCTTTTCTACCCCCCCCCCATTATTCTGTCCTCTTCCTAACATTATGCAAGCAATATTTGATAAGTATTCCTATAGTTATCACTTCATCCAAGCAGTATTTAGGGGTTATTCCACAGTTCATGCAGTAGGACATGGTGGACATGCTACTGGGATTTGTTGACATAGACTTGCGTTTGTGTTCTGTGGACTGTTATGTCGTTATTTGGAACTCCATGAGATAACATACATTGGCAGTACTGGTGAGACACAGGCCTTTGACAGAGGACTGTAGGGCATTTGGTAGTGATGCAGGCCATCTGTAGCAGACAAGTGCATTCTGTCACTCCTACAGTCTCAGGCTGCAAGCCACTGGATTCCCCTGAGGTGATAGGGTAGGTATGCAACGTGCTAATGGCAATAGTTTCTGTCCTTATTAATCCATTGGTGTGGATGCTGGCAGGGTGCTGCTTGCAGCTAGGGACAAACCTGCATGGGGCACCTCCTCAGCATGCTGCATTCTATAGGTATTTCCATACAGAGTTGGGGGTCATATTGTACTTATTCCCAACAGCATGGATATGACCTGTGATGAACCTGTGGCTGATGGTGGGGTGAGCTGAGTGCTATGGAATCTTCTTGCAGCTGACTCACAGATATATGTGGGGCATTCCCTTTACACTGGCGTGTGTGGGGACATGAGCAGTTTCTCAGTACTTTATAACTGTGCCTTTTGTGGTCTGCCATTGTTTGGCCAGACAACATCAGTATTCCATACTACACAGACAACTAATGTGCTGCTAACCTGTATGTACAATTCCAAAGGTGTGTCCATTTGACAGTAACATTTTATACACTGTCTGTCTAGAGTACTTCCACCTGTGTACTATGTGTATGTCTGGGCCCACATTCATGCCATGTCCATCTTTCAGATGGTGACAGATATTACATCCGAACAATTAGTATGGATTACTGCTGGATTGGGTCTTACTGGGATGCATTGTGTTTGGCACTGCAGTTGTTAGAACTTGGGCCCTGTCATTAACAGTAGTGGCCAAAGGCCACCAGGACACAACCTCCATACCTACATGCTGACTACTTTCACACAATATACAACACACGTCAACCTAACACACAGAGCACTGCATATTGCACACGTGCAACAATCTATCCTGCTAATTTGGCCATCTCAGGTAATCTGTGCTCCACTGTTATACCCACACATACATGCTACTCACATTTCTACATAGGATTGGGGGGGGCACACCTGACAACTGCAAACATTTGCTATTTGTTGTAGTCTGTCTGTGTAGGTTTGGAGGAGGGGCTGTTCACCATTGCCATCAATTGGAGGCCTTAGCACAGCCTTTCTTTGTTGTCATCTACAACTGTCCTGCTGGCTGAGACTGTTGTTGGGTATGTGAGCCTCATTGACATGCATGTGTGTGTCCCATGGACACACATTTGGCCCACCAAATGTCCTGCAGTGGGATTTCTCAACTTGTCTAGTACTTCCTACTATGTTGACACCAGTATCTGTTAGGGATTTCATGCTGCCTATATAGGTGTTTATTATCTGCTGCCATCCCATTCAGCTACCCGATTCCCTTGCATTTTCACATCCATACCATAGATACAAGTAGCAGAACATACTACTCCATTCAGCAACTGATACGGAGAGTGACTTACCTTGTGGCTGTGCCAGTATTGAGGATAGTGCTGGAGGGCTGACTATGTCAGATGCACATAGTACACTCCCTATACATGGTTAAGCACAGATAGTGTTATGTTTGGCATCCCTTTTACTGTATGTGCGAGTCAGAGAGTGTCATTCCCTGGGTTCCTACCATGTCAGTGTATGTGCTATGCTTTGCCTCTTTGCCAACAACTGGGCATACTGGACACACCTCCTTCTGCCTACAGGGGCAGGCACAGGTCATTCCTCGTCTGAGTCAGTCTGTGCCTGTGCTGGCCTTGGCAATGGTGGGGGGGGCTGTGTGGCCCTGCCCCATGCTGTCTTTGCTGCAGCTGTTTCCGCAAGATCATATTGTGTAGCATGGCACATACAATGACAGTTTGGGTACATGTAGCTGGAGAGTACTGCAAGGCTCCACCATATATGTCCAGGCACTGGAACCGTGACTTGACCATCCAAAGCACATGCTCTATTATGATTCTGGTTTGTGCGTGTGCCTCATTATGGAGTTTTTGTTCGGGTGTGTGTGCATTTCTGATGGATGTCATCAGCCACGGCTCCAGTGTGTAACCAGCATCCCCCACTAGGTGTCCATATGGGATGTCCCCACTGGCAAATCTCTGGTACAGTTGCATCATATGCCAGATGTGGGAGTCATGATAGCTTCCAGGGCTGCCAGCACACACATTCATTATAATGCCCTGGGCATCACACACAACCTGGAAGTTGATGGAGGGGAAGCCCTTGCGGTTTATATAGACCCTACCCTGCTCACCGGGTGGTGCTTTGATGTGTATGCGCGTGCAGTCTATAGCACCCACTACCTCAGGGTATTCTGCTATTTGGTGGAAGAGATGCATATTGCTGGTCAACACCTCACAGGTGTTGTGGAAATATATGTGCTCATCGGCATGTGCTATCATGGCATCAAGGAACTGGTGGAGTACCCTGGATGCTGATGCCTGTGAGATCCCCATGATATCCCCAGTTAGCCTTTGGAAGGTACTTGTGGCTGGTATTCTTAAGCCTACATATACCTTGGTATCCACTGGGATGGGTTCCCCTCTGTTGGTTCTGTGTGTGAGGCGTGGCCGGCAAAGCTCAACAATTTGCTGTAGGAAGTCCCTGTCCACCCTATAGCACTCCACTATCTCCAGCTCATGTAGCCGCTGCTAGGTTACCCTGGGTCTGTACACTCTTCTCTTTCTCCTCACTGTGGGTTGGTCATCAGCATTCTCATCCTCACCACCCTCAGCCTCTTCCACATACTGATTTATGAGAGCGATAGCAGTCCCTATCAGTTTGCTGCTTTTGTTAGGTACAATTTCACTGTTTGTGTACACCAGTGGTGTAGAGTCTGTGGGGAAAAAACAGAGTGAAAGGTGTTTACATAGTTTATAGTAGTGTTCAGGGCTGGGCTGGGCTGCTGCCTGTGTAATTGGATGATTCTGATACATTTCACCTGCCAGCTATGCTAGTTCTCCTTGATTACCTTCCTACTGCTGTTTTCCCTTCCCATTGCCTTCCTGTTTAAGCCCTGAGGTGCTCCGCAGAAACCCAGTGCTCAGGTGTGAATGGAGCTCCTATTTCCTGGTTTATTTATTTATTTTTTTGTTTAAAACCCGGTGTGTGGCGCACACACCTGTTTAGGCAATGTAAATACTGCTAGGCAGCCCCAGACACACACCCTTCCTTAGCTGTGCTTAGCTATGAGCAAACACAGACCACAGATCTCCAATAAGCTTACAGCATGCATGATACACCCCCTTATGAAGTTATCTAGCTCTTAGCCGTACACCATGGTATTACTGCACCTACATGGTTGGGTGCAAGCTAGCGCTGAGGGGAAATCTGTGATTCAGTATCATTGCCCTCATTTGCATAGGATTGACTGCTAATTCATGGTTACAAAACCGACACTCAGCATTCCCCCTTAGCAACCACTATTCCGTGGTCTTGTTGTGTTATGCATGCCATTGACTATTATGGCAAAATTATGATTTTGGTTTAAAAGCTTATTTCCAGCTTTTTTTTATTATTTTTGGGCCAATCCTTTTTGCGCACCACTGCCCTATGCTTAATCGGCCGAAATTGGCCAAAAAAATAGAAAGTTATTTTTATATAATTTTGCAATTCATTTTCATGCCTACGGCCATATATTTGGCTTTTGGCATGCCTAACCCTTCTAACGCATGCTTTTTTATGAGCTGTCATGCCTCCGTGTTGTAGTTTGCAGAAATGTATTTAGCTACTGGCTGAATACATTTCTGCAGTCTACAGTATTACTGCACGGACACCTGCCTGCTTCCAGGTGTGTGTGTGTGTGTGTGTGTGTGTGTGTGTGTGTGTGTGTGTGTGTGTGTGTGTGTGTGTGTGTGTGTATATATATACATATATATATATATATATATATATATATATATATATATATATATATATATATGTATATATATATATATGCATATGTACACATGCACACATACATGCATATAAAGATATAGATATAAAGGTATCTGTCACCTTGTCAAATGATTTGCTGTTTGACATAGTAAACTGCTTGAGAAATTCATTGAGTGTTGGGATTGTCAAAGTCTGTAGATGTCAAAAGAAGGAAAATGAAGTGCATGTGGCTATATAAGCATGGGTATGGGATTTTTTTAAATTTTTTATTTGACATTTGTTGACCGGGTTAGTCCGACTGAGCCAAAGCCCTTTTTCAGCAAAAGCCAGGGGAGAAAAATCTCCATGAATAACCATGACATGTACAAAAACAAAAATACTCAGATACAGAAAAATAAGAAATAATTACAGCTAATAACTAGGACATTATTAAATCCCATATAGTAGCTACATTCCACATATTAACATTAGTCTGCACAATCACTTCAGAGGGAAATAACCAGTGTACTTCTGTAAGATTCAAGTAAATCATTAATAGTTGCACTAGTAAAGTGTTAGTCAAGACCCAATTAAGTCTGGGTCAGTGGACAGTTTAGGAGTAGAGATATAAGAGAGAAAGGAGGTTAGGTGAGAGACAGCTGCATAGTAGGGGGACATCAGTCAAGGTTGGTAGTTATAGTGGCTGATCCATGTATTGTTTAGACAGATTTTAGTAACAGTTTTGAGCTGGTGTCAATTATTGATATTTTGAATATAAAGTGGAAATTTATTCCATGATTGGGCTGGGTAGTAGCTGTAGAGGTTTTGTCCTATTTTAATTTTAGGCTTGTAAATTGAAAAAAGGTTTTGTTCAGAGCTATGAAGGGACCTTGTTGGGGAGTAGAGGTTGATGAGAGAGATGATGCTGGGGCAGTAGGAGGGCAAATACAAAATAGAATGTATTATTAGAAGCTGAGATAGAAGTAAGTGGTGAGGAAGCTCTAGCCAATTTAGAATTTTAAGAGGTAGACAGTGGTGAGACAGGTAGGAATGGTAAGAAGCGAATTCTGCGACTGTTGTAGGTGGATTCTAGTTTTGATCAGAGACTGGTTTGAAAGTTTATGAGGATTTGTGAGGCATAGAGTAGGCTGGGGAGAAGGTAAGCATGGAATAGGGCAATTTTGGCTTTACTGGATACATTTTTTTTCTTCCTTTAAAGGAATCCTAGTTTTAGGTGGGTTTTCTTAATGTTGCTGAGAATGTGCAGGTCAAATTTATGATGGTCACCAATGATGACTCCAAGTAGCTTGGTATGTGATTCCATGGTGATAGGTGTGTTATTGTGGGATAAGATTGAGAAAGAGGATTTAAAATGGTGCACAGTTTTGGGGATGAAGAGCAGGAGTTTTGTCATTTTTGGGTTTAGTATCAGCTGGTTCTTGGTGAGACAGTTTTCAACAGATAAGGATTTCAGTGTGTTTGAATTTAGGTCAGGTTACCATAACTGTGGAGTTGTCTGGGTATTGGACAAGTGATGACTGTGGACAGGATGTAGACAATAGGTTGGTAAAGATATTAAATTGTAGTGGGTCAAGGATTGATCCTTGAGGAACACTCATTCTTACAGGTAGAGCAAGAGAGACTGCCGAATGTTGTTTCACAGATTGAGGTTGATCATTAAGGTAACTAGTGAACCAGGAGATAGTAGAGGTGGATTGGTTGAATTCTGAGAGATTGTTTAAGAGGAGAGGGTGGGAGAAGCTGTCAAAAGCCTTGGATGGATCAAGAAATAGACGTGATCAGTCTGTTTTGGTCTCTGGCTTGGGATATGGCATTAATTAAGGAATTTGGGCAGTGGAGGCGCAATGTTTATGGCAAAAGCTATGCTGAGTGGGGGTTAGTAGGTTCTTTTGTAAGTGATAGTGAAGGATTTGTCTGTGTATGCATTTCTCCACAATTTTAGAAAGAGGGGATAGAATTGCAATGGGCCTAAATTTGGAAAGTTCCGAGGAGTTGCCTCCCTTATGAATGGGTATAGTGTATAATTGTTTCCAGATTCTAGGTACTTTAGATTCAGTAATAGAATGGTTAATGAGTAATAGAGATGGGGAGGGCAAGAGAGTTGGCTGCTTTCTGGAGGAAGTGTGGGTATGCCATCAATAGAGGGGAAGAAAGGTTTAAGCTTTAGAAACAGGGATTTAATACAGTTAGAAGATAGTGTTTTGACAGAAAAGGCCAGAGAAGGGCTAGAGGATATAGAATGGTTGGTAGGGAGGTTAGCACTAGAGTTGAGTTGGTTTGGATATTTAATTTGCTGATAATTTTAATGAAATAAGAGTTGAAGTTGGTAGCAGTTTCTAGGGGTGTGTCTTTGAAACATGGTTAGGGGAAAAAGGGTTGCTTGGATGGACAATTTGGTTGATGGCATGCCAGAACTTCTTTGGGTTGGCTAAGTGCGTGGGTGGAGGGTTGTTGTAGAATTTTTCTGGTCATTATATATGGATTTCTTAGTGAGGTTGTGACATTCCTTATACTGTCAGAAGTGGGTGGGAAGTTTGGTTTTGGACCAGAGCTTCCAAGCCTTGTCCCTCTTTATCTATTTAATGTTGAATGTTTCTGATGTACTGGAAGTTTAGGCAATGGGAATATGTGAGCGAGTATTTATGAGGTCAGGGTAAGGGCTAGGTAAAGGGGATAGAGTTAACTTTGTTTATGTGTGCTGCTGCTGTGTATAGCATGTATCAGAGTGTTTCTGGTTGTGGTAGTATAGTGGAAAGGATTTTTCTATAGTATGGTGTAAGGTTGAGGTTGGGTCAGGATTAGGGTTAGGGTTAGCATGCATTAATAAAGCAGCTATGTTGGAATAGTGTTTCCGCTGATTTCATAAGGCTATACTATTAGCTTAAGTTTCTACTATAAAAGGCTTTAAGTAGTTTGTGTAGGTTTTCATGAATGACAGTGTTTTTCTCTTGCAATTACCAGTGTAAATTTTTTTTGAAGTCACAATCAATTTTTATGATTAATTTTATAAGTTTAGAGTTTTATGACAGGATTTGTTAGTTTTAAAGTTTAGCTTTTAGATCGTCAGAATCACTGGCTAAATGCAGTTAGTGTTTTCCTTAATTTTTCTACTATCATTTTAACTATTTTTGTTCTAGTATGAATTAACTTAATTTCTAAGAAACTGGTTAAGGTGATGTCTGCTTTTTTTAGGGGGTGGGAGTGTACTTTTGGAGTTTCAGTCAGATTCCCGTAGTATTTTGGTAGTATTGCCCAGAGTCTCCACCACCCTGTTTTGTTACCTGTATCCTAAAGCTTAGATTTGCATCTTGCTTTAATATCCTGTTAATGACTTTCTGACACTACATAAATTCAATAAGTCTAAGGAATGATGCATGCATCAGAACTAGGAAGTGACATTTCAAAACATTCAGTTTAAATAAGCCTCATTACTTATTCTTTGGGTAATGTGATAACTGACAAAATAGACATGTAACCACAGAGGCTCCCTAAAGCCAGATGTCTCCAGACAGTCACCTGAATGGTGGTTACAATGCATGCCTGACTTTGAAAACACTGTCAAGGATTTAGTATTATGTATGATAGAAAAGTATAGACATGCCTGTGGGGCTGCTCTGGAAAAAATGAATTTTAAGTTTTGGTTCATCATGTTTTCATTGAGAATGACACTCTTAGTGACATTACTGTACATGTGAGTAGTCCTCTCCAATCCTAAAGGAAGACATCTCCCACCTCAGTAAAGCGCTACCTGTATGTCAGTACTTGTGCTTCAGGCACATGGCCTTTCCATGACTTAATGTCTGCAGACCAGTACCTCCTAGAGATCCCATTCATGTGAATGGGCCACAACATTACTTTAACATTTGACATGCCAGTCTTAAAATGTTAGTCTTGTGGTGTGGCATGACTGACTGTGCTTTTGGGATGAGGCATAGTGATTCTTTATTAGCTTATTCAGCTTTAGGAATGCCAAAGTTCTCTTTTTAGAATCAGGTGTGACATAACTCTCTAAAACATAAATTATTTCAGAATCCAGTTGTGTAGCTATGTAGTGTTAAAATTGCATGTTTGTTACCTTCAGATAATGAACAATAAAGCTTGTGTTTCATTTTTTTAATTTCATTTAGCATTTTTAAATTAAAAGATGTCTAGATTTCAACATGGGGATTGTTTTAGGTGGGTTAGATTGACTTTTTATGGTGGCAGTGTCTAGGGGGGAATTCAATAAAGCCTACACATTTTTTTTTCATGTAGGCAATGCACTATGATGTTTACATGGACGAAAACATATTACGATTCATAAGCGCTGCTGGAGGGTGCACATGCACTCGCAAACATGGAAAATTCCATGGCATGCAAATCACCTCATAAATGGATGAATCTCATGCAAATGAGCAGGTAGAGTGATGCAACGAGCAGTAAGGCATCTGTTCAGACCCCGTGTCAGTGTCTGTATTATACACAGAAAAATTCCATGCACAGGCATCTAAACAAACAAACGAGGGTGTAAAACTGTAGAAATGTGGACATAAATCCCCTGAAAATGTTATACCACATACACATATGAGCAAAACTATTATTCTGGATGTCAGAAAGATTAAGGGAATAAGTTAAATTATTTTTTTTTTAATGATCTAGGAATGTCTGCACTACCCACTGCAGTACGTAAACATGTTTAATAGAGAAATAAAAAAAAATAGGGGAAAACATGTTTTACTATGTGACAGAAATGCCTTATAGGACATCGTATGGGGTCCCTAAAATGGTGCATTGCTGCTGGGCTTTCAGCATGGATATGGATGCAAATGAGGTGGATTTATTGAATAGCAGAAAGGAGTAATCGTGTCCGCATATCCCCTTCATGTAGGCTCTTAGACCATGTTGATGTTTACACAGGATGTGACTGACATCAGGGGTGAGGGTGTCCTCTCACTTCTAGGCTCTTTTAAGCTTAGGTGCTCATGTTTGCACAGCATGCTGCCAGTCTGAGTGTGTTCTTAAAACCAAATGCATTCAGTTATTGATTTTGACCTTTGTATAAGCTATGCAGCATGACGTGACACTGTGCATGGTGTCACTCACTGAAATAAGGCCATTAAATTATGTTAAATTATATTGTAGGCAGGTGGAATGCATCATAGTTAGCCAATCACACATTCTGCACCTACAGCAGAGCTGTATAAAGTATGCATACACCCTACATTCTGATTTTCCCCAAATACTCTGGACCATTGGAGTACAGACTTAGAATTTATACTGAGATAATGCTAAGGGCTGCTGCAGGTCTACTACATCTGCATGCGCTAGATGCTGAAGTCAATGCTGCTGCTGCTGCTGCTGCTGACAATATGCCTAAGCAGAGAAGGACAAGAGTGTTCAGATCCAGGGTAACCTTCCAGGAGCTACATGAGCTGGAGATTGTAGAGAGTTACAAGGTGAACAGGAACATATTATAAGAACTCACTGAGCTCTGCCACCCTGAACTCAGAGACAGAGCCAACAGAGGGCAACCCATCTTAGTGGAAACAAAGGTACATGTAGCCCTTAGGATACTAGCTACAGGTACTTTTCAAAGACTAACTGAGGACATGATGGGTGTCTCACAGGCATCTGCATCCAGGATACTCCACCAGTTCCTGGATGCCATGCTACCACATGCCAGTGAGCACATATTTTTCCCCTCACTGCTGAGGTGATGGCCAGCAATATGCAACACTTCTACCTTGTAGCACACTGCCCTGAAGTACTTGGTGCCATAGATTGCACTCATGTACACATCAAGGCAACACCCAGTGAGGAGGGCAGAATCTACGTCAACCACAAGGGGTACCACTCCATCAACTGCCAGGATGTGTGCAATGTCCAGGGGATTGCCCTGAATGTGTGTGCTGGCAGCCCTGGAAGTTATTACCTCTCCCATATCTGTCACCCATCACAGCTGTACCAGATGTTTGCTAGGGGAGGACATCCCACACAGTCATTTACTGGGGAATGCTGGCTATGCACTGTAACTGTGGATGATGATACCCATCAGAAATGCACTCACACCCATGGAAGAACGCCATAATGAGGCACATGCACAAACTAGGAACATCATAGAGCATGTGTGTAGGTTTCTGAAGTCACAGTTCTGGTGCCTATATATATCTGGTGGAGCCCTGCAGTACTCTCCAGCCACATGTGCACATATGTTCACAGTATGTCCTATGCTACACAATCTGGTCCTGTGGAAACAGCTGCAGCAAGATCAGCAAAGGGAAGAGATACACAGCCTCCCACCAGTGCCTAGGTCACCACAGCCACAGTCACAGGAGGACTCGGAGGAAGAACCCCTGCTGATGTCCCTGTAGGCAGATGTAGGTGTACTCAGTATGTCCTGGCTTTGTCTAAGAGACAACGCATAGCGCATTCACTGACAACCTAGGGACCTAGGGAATGACACCTTACTCTTACCCACATACATATATTTATTTATTTATTTATTCATTTATCTTACATTTGTTTACCAGGACAGTCCAACGAGGCTAGTAGCCCATTTTCAGCGGAGGCCCAGGGAGGAAAGCTCTAGTACATATGCATGCATAGTTACATAAGCAGAAATTTGAGAAAACAATTACACTAGTTGTAAAAGAGTAAATAAACATTTGATATTAAAATGCATTAACATGGTCATTCAGAATGTATACATAAACAATACTTGTCAGCAGGAATTGACATTAATAACTTAGAGTTAAAGAATAAGCAGGTTATACAATAGTGTGTAATAAGTATGAGTTTTCTATAAACTAGAGGAGGATACAGTGAGTAGCTTGAGAGGTGAATGTGGAACGAAAAGAGAGGTGGAGAATTTATCCTGGGATGATACAGGTGCAGAGCCAGTTGTCGAAAAGGTGTTTTTTGAGTAGTAGTTTAAATTTGGCATTGGTGGGGGTGTTGAGTATGTTTTGTGGAATGCAGTTCCAGATTTTTGCTATATGATTTGCAAATAGGGAGTCACCAAAAGAGTTAGTGGTTTTGTGGCTTTTTAGTAGAAATTTATTGGATGAGCCAAGAGAACGGGAAATGTTGTAAGGTTGGACTAGGTTAAGTGTTGGACAAGTGTCAGGTTGGTGAATGATATTGTGAGCAATTGTAAGTTGGCTAAATTAAAGTAGATGTAGTAGTTCGATCCAGTTTAGTTGTTTCAGGGCTGAGCGGTGATGTGTTTTATTAGGAAGGCCGACAGCAAATCGAGCAATTTTATGATAGCAGGTCTCTAGTTTGGAGAGTTCAGATTTTCTAGGATTATTGAAGATGGGTGTGGTGTACAGTAATGAAGGAGTGTTCTAGCAAGGGCCTGTTTGGTGGAAGGGGTGAGGAATGTTCTGGTCCTACATAGACAGCCGAGTTTAATATGTATCTTCTTAATGGTAAGGGCTATGTGTTTGTCAAATTTTAATGAGATATCCATTGTGACACCTAGAAGCTTAGTGTTATCTACTGACTCAGTTTTGGTACCATTGGAAGAAAGGATGTAAAGAAAGGAAGTATATTCATCGGATCTATTATGTGAGAATATCATAAGTTTTGTTTTATTGGGGTTTAGTATGAGTTGGTTCTCCTTGAGGTATAGTTCTATATCTGAGAAGGCCTGCTGGGTTTTGAGTTGTAGTTCCTGGTGGGAGGGGTCTGAACAGATGACTGTGGAATCATCTGCGCACTGCACTATAGTAGCATGCGGGGTAGCAGAATTATTTGTAAAGACGGAGAAGAGTAGGGGGCCAAGTATTGAGCCTTGTGGGACTCCTACAGTAACAAGCAGTGTTGGTGGTAAGTTGTCAGCCCACTTGTGAGACTGTTGTCAGTTGGACATGTAGCTATGAAACCAAGTGAGTGCTGAGAATGAAATATGGATGGAAGATAATTCCTGTAATAGTTTCTGATGAGAAACAGTATCGAACGCTTTAGACATATCTAAGAATATGGAAGAGACAAGGTTGTTGCTATTTTTGTGGCTGTTATTGATATCTGTGAAGCTTAGTAGGGCAGTAGTGGTACCGTGTTTTGGCCTGAAGCCATGCTGAGAGATTGAGAGTAGATTATTTTG
Source organism: Protopterus annectens (assembly GCF_019279795.1). Lineage (NCBI taxonomy): Eukaryota > Metazoa > Chordata > Ceratodontiformes > Protopteridae > Protopterus > Protopterus annectens. Next base: position 137,678,418 of record NC_056729.1, read on the forward strand.
CAGTAGGTAGGTTAGAAGCTGAGAATGTATACATTTTTCTAGTATTTTGCTAAGGGGAGAGAGTATCACAATGGGTCTATAGTTGGATAGTTCTGTTTAGGTAGGGGAATAATGTAATTACTGGAACATATTGTTCACTAATGGAGTGATTGATGAAATAGGAGATGGATGAAAGTCATGTGGGAGTTGATCGACTGCTTGAGTAGTGGATTTTAGATGAAGAAGGAATTATTTTGATGTAACTGGTCTGGACGGGTTGAAATAAAAGGTAGAATAATGAAGGGCTGAGACTGTGGGAATGGTTAGAGGGATGTTATTGCTGTTATTGAATAAGGTTTGAATGAAGTTGATGAAATTTAGGTTAAAATGGGCAGCTACTGTTGAGTTGAAATTTGGGATTGAAGGTAAGGGCTTAGTGGTTTGGCCAGGAGATAAGAGTTGTTTATGCCAGAATTTTTGTAGGTTATTTTTATGTTTTTGTTGGATCAGAGTGTAGCAAGATTTTTGTCAGTGCAAATTTGTTTTTTGGCTAGATTTCTTAGTTGGCAGTAGTTCTGTAAGGATGCTGAGGTAATAGATCTATAGCTTTACCATGCTCTATCTCTTTGTTTCATGATGTTAATTGTGTCTTTGGTTAGCTATTGGGTTGTAAAGGTTTTGCAATGGATTTTTCTAATAGGGGCTAGAAAGTTTAAGATATTTAAAAATGATTTATTGAAATATTCAATGGCTTCATCAAGGTGAAGGTGGCTTAAGGGGGACCAGTTGTGATGTCTTAGGAGGGAAATAAAAGTATCTGAGGAAAAGGGTTTTTTTGTATGAATCTGTTTATAGATGACGTTTTTGGTACAGTTAGCTTTTTGCCTAACTAGGTAGGTGGGAGACCGGTCAATAAATGAGTCTGGATTGTGTGTAGAGATCAGGGCGGTTAGAAAGAATCCAGTCTGGTATAGAGTGCTTATTACTAAGATTATCAATTCTAGTCAACGTGGTGATTAGTTGGGAGAAACCAAAGAGGTTGATAAAATTTGTTATATTAGTGGAGATGCATGAGAACCAGTCAAGATGAAGTTGCTTAAGATTAGTGTTTCCTGATTGAAGGTGGTGGAGGCCCAGTTAAACCTGATTCCAGGCAATCCACATGACCTGTACCTATACATGTATTGGCTGTGTACTGCTTACATCAGGCAGAGTCAACCCTGAACTACAGTTCTGTCAACTGCATTTGTAAGGTAAGTCTCTAACCTACAAAGTAATTGTAAGGATTAGTATGATATGGCATTGTACTAATCCTTAAAATTATTTTGTAGGTTAGAGACTACAAAGTAATTATAAGGTTAAGTATTATATGGCATTGTAGAGCGGCCACGGTGGTGAAGTGGTTAGAGTTGTTGCCTCACAGCATGAGGTTCTCCAGTTCAATCCTTGGCTGGGGTGCCTTCTGTGTGAAGTCTGCATGTCCTCCCTATGGTTGTGTGGGTTTCCTCGAGGTGCTCTGGTTTCCTCCCAAAGACATGCTGTAGGTGGATTGGACACTCTAAATTGGCCCTAGCATGAGTGCGTCTGTGCCATCTGTGGAAGATTGGGTGCTGGGCTGGCAACTCAACACCATAAAACTCTACTGCCAGTCATGAGCAAACAGGTGATCCACTGTGGTGACCCCTAACTGGGAAAAGCCAGAAGAACAGTATGATATGGCATTGTATGTATGGATCTGCTACATTTATGCCAGTAAATATAATGGGCTATTTGGGCAGAAGTAACATCCACATCGGACTACAGATACCCAGTCTACTATCATGTGTCCTTTAATATTCACTAGGCATCATGCATGAAATATTCACTACATCAGTCAAGGGGAGATATTACACAGTGGAGTTACATGATATTCGGATTACTGCATATCCTAGCAGAACATATATATATATATATATATATATATATATATATATATATATATATATATATAAAACATGCATCTCAGTCTCTCCCCATATATCTACAGAACACATACATGTATCACACACACAGCTACATTTATATATACATCCCTGTTATATACATAAATTCATGTGCGGATGTCTGTATTGTCCTACATACCCTGATAATGGTGAGTAAAGCTGCATTATCACACATATATAATGTTGCTCAAAAGATCCAAAGTAAAGGCTCAACAGTACATAATGCACTTCCCTACACAGACCCATGTGCCTGCTGGATGTCACCACACATGCAGCAGCAGGTGAGCAGGTGATGTAATGTATAATGTCTACACATGCATGGACAGGGCACAATGTTCTTGCCCACAGGCTTGCCCAGCCAAACGCAAACAGCCACACATAGCCAAACTGGTAACTATAGCCACATAGCTAGGATAAATAATAGTTATCTGACTGCTAGGCTACTAGATGCAGATAACAGTACAAAGCAATATCACTCAGCACAAGCCTAGTTTGTGTAATCCACAAGTAGTTTGTCTTCAGTCTTGTGTACAACAGTTGCTAGCTGTGGCATGTGTAATAAGTGATGTGATCTATAGTGTGTAAGACTAGACAGGTAGGGTTGTAATCTCACTTCAGACCACTTGGTGTGTGTATGTGCATGTATCCCCCTGCAAAACAACTGATAATCCTTCATTGACTATCAAGCTACAATGGTTCTGCACTTTTTGGTCCTGTAAGTTGCTGTCGGCTTCCAAACTACCCACTTCTACAAGGCCTGCTGATGTCATCTACCTTAAGGCTACCAGCTGCCATCGTAATGTTAGACTTAAGCCATAGCACGTGCGATAAGTACTGCGATCTTTAGTGTGTAAGACCTGGATAGGTAGGGGTTCTACTCTCACTACAGGCCACTCAGTGTGTGCATCTGTATATGAAATAAATATGATCACCTCAGTAACTTAGAAAGAGGTAGGGTTTTGCAGTATTTTGAATGTAGCAGGTGATGTGGGCCTCCAAATGCTTGACTACAACTAGGCCTGCTGATGTCATCAAGCATAAGATGTCCTAAAGAAATAGCAATAGCAGACTTGAGGTGTAGGATATGCGTTATGTACTGTGATCTGTAGTGTGTACCATTAGATAAGTAAGTGTTCTAATCTACATGCAACAAACTTGGAGTGTGTGTGCTGTGCCATGTCCTGTAATCAGTTATTGGAAATGGTGCTATCCTCAATGTAGCCTGCTTTGTGTGTGTGGCTGTCACAGCATTTTACATCAGTTTATGGAATCATAAGATCTTTGAACTTTAGTTGCATAATCGCCATGCGGCCCTCACAACCCTAGCCAAGTTTATACCCTTATTTACATAATCAGCACATATTACCCCTGTCCACGAGGGACAGAGGCAGAAGCCCTGTGGTGAAATAATGGTCATATAGTCAATCATACAGATGGCATCTGACGAGGTCCACTGAGGTGCTCTGTTTGCCATTAGGCCGGATTCTGTTTCAAAGGTATGTTAAAGTCTGCTAGACAGATCCCACTGAGGTGCTCTGTTTGCCATTAGGCAAGATTCTGTTTCAAAGGTATGTTAAAGTCTGCTAGACAGATCTCTCCCACCAGCATGTATTACTAATCTTACATACCAGGTTAATGTCCTTAGAGTGAGTAATCCATGTACCATGCCACATACAGATATGCAGCTTTTCCAATCAAGCAGGGTCACACGTGCAAGGCAGAGATCACCTCTTAGTAGTCTATATGCCACAGGCTACAATGATAGTGATTTTATATAAGCCCCATTAAACAGATACTGAGAATGCGAAGTTCCCTTGTGAGGGACCGTTGTGTTGTGTGCAACTGCCAGTAGTGCTTGGAAAGGTACATTACCAAATGGCCGTTACATTCAAATATTGGCATGCTGAGGGAAGAGTACATGGAGATTATGAGTATGTCAATTTCAGGTGACTCTGCCCTCAGTTATGACATATTTTTCTGGTCTTACCACTGGGGAGACATGGTGATCTGAGGTACATTAGGTGTAAACCTGTGTGGCCAGGCCTGTGTGCCCATGCCTATCACCCCTGAGTATGTACATCACGTGATGCTATGATATGCTACTTACCAGGAACATAGGTGTCACCAATGGAAATTATAATACATATATATTTGCATGGAGTTTATGGCCATTAGTATGTCAACAGGTATTTGTTCATCAATACCCTTTTGTAGGATATTGACTTAACTCACAGATTCTATGACTGCTCAAAGTTTGCAGGCATCAGCCAATGTTGTCAGCCACAGACATTCAGTTTTTGCTTGTCTCATGGTTAAATGGATTCCAAGCAGTACAGGACCCAGAACTGAGCCCTGTTGAACACTGCTGCTTACAAATCAGCTATTGGAGGCAAATTTCCCTATTTTGAGTATGTGTTCCATCAGTGAGCCACTTAGTGACCCCTATAATGATATTACCATGGATACCTAAGTGGGTGCTTTTGTCAATGATGCCTGTGTGGGGGATAGAGTCACATGGCTTGGCTAAGTCCAGGGGGTTGTATACCTTGATATCCCCTCACCCAGGTCCTTGGGGACTGCCTTGGACATGGTCACCAGGTTTAGCAGCCATGATCTCCCTGTCAGAAATCCAAACTGTGAAGAGTCAACTGTTTGTAGATTACATATATGTTTGCTAATCAGCTCCATGATGATTTACCCCACAGGCATACATATATGGCTTCTCAGGCAAATAGGTTTATATTTCCACTGGTTCGTGGATGTACCACCTCAGTGCAAGGGGATAACAGTTGCCATTGTCCAGTCAGCTAGGATGCAGCCAGTGGTCACAGTATGTCTGCAAGGAGTTTCCAATGGTGTTAGTAATCCTTGGTGGATCCCATGTAGGATGCAGCCTGTGATATTAGCATGTCCAATAGATGCTGTGTATCCCCAATAGAGAGGCCAGTTATGACCTTCTCTATAGATATGGAAGGTATGTATATCTATATATGGGTCTACCTGATAACACCGGCATGCCAAAACACCGACAACGAAATAACCAACACGACAAAACTGAAAGTTCAAAAACACGAAACTTCACATGCCCGACAAACCACAATCCCGACAATCAATAAAACAAATACCTTTCCCGAAAAACACACACAACACAAGCACACCAAAAACCTTACAAACCTACACTGAACCTTACATACACAACTATCAATGCACTAACCTTAACCCAAACCCTAACCTTAAGGTCCATCACTATCTCACACTTACCTTACCCGCACCCTAACCCTAACTCACTTAACCCGCCCCTAAACCTAAAGTCCGTCACTATCGCACACTTACCTGACCCGCACCCTACCCTAACGTCTGTCCCTATCGCACACTTACCTTAACATGGTGTTCTCAGCATCAGGATTCTCAACTTTCGGTCTTCTCCATTGTCGATGTTCTGGTGTCGGTGTTCTCGTTGTCGGCGTTGTGGACTTTCGGCATTTTCAGGTAGACCTATATATATATATATATATATATATATATATATATATATATATATATATATATATATAAATTGCACTTTATTCATCTGCTTTCACTGTATTTGTGTTTCTTCCTACTTTATTACTGGGGGCATTGACTACAACACTGATCTTCGATATATATAACAATAAGTATCCTTTTCTGTGCTTTTAAACTGTTTTTTTTTTGAGTGTATCTGCTTTATTTTCTGGAAAAAAAAAAATATATATATATATATATATATATATATATATATATATATATATATATATACTTGCTTCCTGCCTTTCTAAGCTAGTATAGTCCAGTTTTCAGGTTTGTGCTGAATTCAGGGCTGTGTTACAAATCTCTGTGTTTGCCCATACCTTACTTAGATAGAAGGAAGTTTATCTGTTCACCTGTGAGAGAGGGGAGCTTTGGGCAGCCTTTCTGTTCCTGGAGGAGTGGTTTCCGCCCAGAAATTAGTAGTTTATTTGCCATTTTGGGCTAATTTCTATCTACTTCATTTTCCTGCTATAAATACCATATTTGCCCGGTTTTGCGTGCCGGGCAGCGCCGGTTAGCTAGGGTAAAACTATTCCCGGCTCCACAAAGTCTCGTCTTCAATTTTTCCCTTGGAACTAGACAAACTTTCAACTTAAGCCCTCAAGCCATTCATTTCTCAGCCCGGCACTTGCTCAAAACTTATAGCAAGTACTTATAAACCCTAGCACTAGACCCTCCTGTACTATACAGAAGGAAAAGGCTCTCTATTCGACCTTACCAGCCATCCAGTAAAACAGTTCACTGTACCTTTCTAGGCATGTCCAAAGGGCAGTTTCAGATGTACTCTCTAGTTCAACTGGTGAATCTGGGCATTTTGAGGCAATGTTACAACTGCCTCATGTACACAGACAACCCCCTCCTCCTACCACCAAGCACTAATACATGCGAGAGATGCAGTTATACAGCCAAACTAGAGGCTAAGCTCCCTCAACCCAAGACTGGATCAGACAGTCAGGAGGTGAAAAGAAATACTTGCATCACACCACCAGTCTTACATAGACCCATTAAACCAGCACCGGCAAAAAACGCACATAAATACATGAAAACATACTCAGAAGCTCTAAATAAAAATCTGCAAAACCAACAGAGACCTCCAAAGCAAACATCCAAGCAACCTCCACCCCCCCAACACAAACCATGAAACACATACTTCACAAAACCAGTGAACCATGAAATCACAGCCCTTAAGCCAAAATAACATACCCAACATACTAGTAATACATGACTCTATTGTCAGGCACACTGATGTCCCACTCACTAGGCTGAATAAGGAGAAGGTTACTGTTAGCTGCCTGCCGGGTGCCAGGATCCGCCACATAACACAAGCACTCCAGAACAAGTACAAATATGACAATGTCATTGTCCATGTTGTTGTGAATGACCTGAGCCGTACCTCCCTGGACTACATGAAGAGAAACATGGAAGAGCTCTCTGATAACATAGCCCAGGCCGGTATGACCCTGACCCTGAGTAGCATCCTGCCCTCACCAAGAATGATACCATGGTATAAAGAAAAAATTCTCGATTTCAACAATTGGCTAAGTTTCTGGTGTTATTCAAAGGGGATCCAATGTCTGTCTGCCTGGGATGACATGCTCGACAAGCCACGCTGCTTTGCTAGAGACGGCTTGCATCTGTCACCCTTAGGCTTTTGAATACTGGCCAAGGCTCTTGCCACCCCCATAGTGCCTTTTTTTAGGTAAGGCTCAAAAGACAAACCCACTGCCATAAATAGCACAAGTAACAAAAAAGTGAGGGTAATGCTACTCAATGCCAGAAGTCTAAACCTCAAAATGCATGCACTCAAGGCACTCCTCAGTATGGAGAAAATCGATGTATGTGCAGTAACAGAAACCTGGTTTAAGGCTCCAGAGAGCACCCCAGCACTACCAGGTACAACTCATACCATACATTTTGGCCATAGAACCCAAACCAAAATACAAAAGACAGGGGCGTATCCATATTCATCAAGGATACCCACACCTTCAGGTTAGTGGCACAGCACGATGCTTCAGAGATCATCCATGTGCAACTAACAATGGGCAAAACTGCAATTCAGATTGTAGCTTGCTACAGATCACCCACCATGTCCCAGGACCTCCATTCCGTGTTTTTGGAAACACTGGGAAACATAAAGATCCTACCAAACACCCTAATACTGGGTGATTTCAATTACCCAAACATTAACTGGGAGAACTACTCAAGTACTAACTCCCTTGCCCAACTTTTCCTAGAATTTATAAACTCAAATGCCCTGGTTCAACTGGTCAACACTCCCACCAGAGGTGACAACATATTGGACCTGGTCATCACCAACATGGGCGAACGGTGCTCTACACCAGAGGTCAACAACTCGCTGGTTAGATCTGACCATAAACAAATCACTTTCAATATCCATAATCCGCCCCCACCCCTGGACAGGAAAACCACCGTGAAAAACTTTTCAAAAGCAAACTTCATGTTACTTAAGATGGAGGTGGAAAGTTTCAAAGCCCCCATGCTGAAGGATAACACTGTTCAAGCTGCAAAATCCTTTACTAATGCATTCTATGGGCAGCTACAAGAATGCATGGATCATGCCATCCCAAGCAAAACCAAGTCTCACTCCTCCAAGAAAAGGAAATTAGTCTGGTGGACTCCTGCCATAAACAAGCTATACAATAGAAGGAGGAAACTAGTAGAGAAAAGAGTAAAATCCCAAGAAGGGAAGACATCCCTGATCAGTATCAGCAAGAAACTACAATCCCTCATAAAATCATCCAAGGCGAGCTTTGAAAATAAAATTGCCAAGGACTCCAAAGATAATCACAAGGCATTCTTTAGCTATGTCAAGAATCTAAGTGGCAATGCTCAGAACTGCTCGGAGTTAATGCCGAATGGCACAAAATAAACTGAACCTTTCTATATTTTGAATACTGTAGTTTGTTTTCTTTATCTTGTGTTTTGCTTGCATTCTGTTTTAACAGCATATTAAAACTTCAAAAGAGACCACAGCTCTCTCTGTTCTGAGTCAGGCAGAATTTTTTCCCTCCCTCCCACCCATTTAAGTTGTCTTGTTAAATACCACTGTCTTTCTAGTTGCCCGCCTCTTATGTTAATCTGACCATATATCTCATTTCTCTCTACTTTCACTGGCTTATGTGAGTAATCACAAAACCATCACTTTTGAAATCCCACCCCTTCAATTATTTAAATTTATTGGCCATCCTACAGTATTTCATAGTACCAAAATACAAAAGTAACCACCCCTTTCAGTCCATCTTGCTGTTTTAAAAATAGTAACTCTCCACTAAACCTTAACTTTTTAAACAGGTAAAACTCAAGTTACCTACTTTCATATCTAACTTTTCTAGTGCACACTGCAGAGTGCATTCTTTTCAATCTTACCTTTAAGCATCCCTGTTACTAGCACTTTCTCTAATACCTAAAAGATCATCTCTACTTGACTCCAAGTAGACTTTTCTCTATCTGTTAAACCTAGCACTTGCTCCTACAGTACTTATTACCTTGATACGGCACTCTTATAGATAGCACCCCAAAAGGCAACCCCCATTTCTCGGTCACCCACATCCCCCGGAATCTCTTTTAAAGTTTTTTTGTCTAGTCCTTCTGGCATGTCGAGGGATCAGTTGCTAGTGTCCTCTCCTGCTCAGCTGGTGAACCTGGGAATATTGAGGCAATGTTACAATTGCCTCATGTACACAGACAACCCTCTCCTCCTCCCACAAAACACAAATACATGCGAGAGATGCAACTATACGGCCAAACTGGAGGCTGAGCTCTCTCAACATAGGACTGGCAAGACCAGTCAGGAGGAGAAGGTTACCACACACACTATAGACCCAGTCTGACATAGTACCATCACAACCTCAAATCATACACATAAACACACAAAGACATACTGGGTGGCTCTGATCAAAAATCTACCAAAACAGCAGAGGCCACCAAAGCAGACACCCAAACAACCACCACCTCAGAACACAACACCTGCAACACATAGACCTCACAGTCAGAGTGTCAAACAGTCACAGCCCTTAAGGCCAAACACAATGCCAGACACACTAGTCATTGGTGACTCCATAGTCAGACACACTGACGTCCCGCTCACCAGACTGAGTAAGGAGAAGGTCACAGTAAGCTGCATGTCGGGCGCTAGAATCCGCCACATAACGCAAGCACTCAGGTCTCTCAACAGCAGGTACAAATACGACTCAGTCATTGTCCACGCTGGTGTAAACAACCTGAGACGCACCTCCTTGGACTACATGAAAAGAGACATTGAGGAGCTCTCTGATTATGTAGCCCAGGCAGGTATGACCCTGACCTTGAGCAGTATCCTACCTTCACCAAGAATGATGCCACAATACAGAGATAAGATGATCAGCTTTAACAATTGGCTTAAACTCTGGTGTCATTCAAAGGGGATCCAATGTCTGTCTGCCTGGGATGACATGCTGGACAAGCCACGCTGCTTCAAGGGACGGCTTGCACCTGTCACCCTGGGGTTCCAGATATTGGCAAAGGCTCTTGCCACCCCATAGTGCCTTTTTAGGCAAGGCTCAAATTCTAAACCTACCAGCCTAGAACACAAAAAGGAAAAACTAAGGGTAATGCTGCTCAATGCCAGAAGTCTAAATCTCAAAATGCACGCACTCGAGGCCCTTCTCAGTATGGAGAACATTGATGTCTGTGCAGTGACAGAAACCTGGTTCAAGGCTCCTGAGAGCACCCCAGCACTATCAGGTTTTACCTCTTATCATGCGTTCCGCCCCAAAATCCGGACAATACCAAGAAAGGAGGGGGGGGTATCCATATTCATCAAAGACACCCACACCTCAAGACTGGTGGCAACGCACGATGCATCGGAGACCATCCAGGTGCAATTAACCATAGGCAAGACTGCTCTGCAAATTGTAGCATGTTACAGGCCACCCTCACAAACTCAGGAACCTCACATGGCCTTCCTGAAAACACTAGAGGGGATAAATGTATCACCAAACACCATCATACTAGGTGACTTCAATTACCCTAATATAGACTGGGAACACTACTCAAGCCCAAACACCCTAGCCCAAAAGTTCCTGGAATTCATAAACTCAAATGCCATGGAACAACTAGTCACCACCCCCACAAGAGGAGAAAACATACTTGATCTCATCATCACAAACATGGGAGCAAAATGTTCAACACCGGAAGTATACCCCTCACTGGTGAGATCAGATCACAAACTTATCTCGCTGGAGGTCCTCATCCCACCCCCACCTGAAATAAAAAAGACAACAGTAAAGAACTTCTCGAAAGCCGACTTCACACTTCTAAAGACTAGAGTGGTCTCCTTTAAGGCCCCCAAGCCGGCGGAAAACAGTACTCAAGCCGCTGAATCACTTACAAATGCCTTCTACCAGCACCTGCAGGACTGCATGGATAAGGCAATCCCAAGCAAAACAAAGACTCTTTGTACCAAAGGCAAGCGTCCAGTCTGGTGGACCCCAGCCATAAACAAACTCTACAACAAAAGGAGGAAGCTACTACAAGATAGAGCAAAATCCTTAAAAGGTAAGACACCCTTGATCACTATAAGTAAAAAACTAAGAGCTATCATAAAATCATCCAAAACAAATTTTGAGAGAAAAATAGCTAAAGACTCAAAAGACAATCATAAGGCCTTCTTTAGCTATGTTAGAAACCTGGGAGGAAACTCCCAGATATGCTCAGAACTAGTTCAAAATGATGTGAAGATTACTGATCCTACAGACATTGCCAACATACTGGCTGACAGGTTCAGTGCAAACTTCTCCCCCCCCCAAAAGGAGAGATATCTATACCAAGCGATTGCAGCCCCCAAACATATTCAACGCCCAAGTGAGAACTGCTCTCTCCAAAGCAAAAAACACAGCATCCATGGGACCTGATGGTGTCCCCAGCTGTGTGCTCCACGAACTCAACGAGGAATTAAACCCACAGCTAGGACAGCTGTTTAATCATAGTCTTACCTCTGGATACGTACCCAGCGAGTGGCGCACTGCAACTGTGGTCCCACTTCACAAAGGCGGTGCCTCCACCGACCCTGGAAATTACCGGCCCATTAGCTTGACAAGCCTTATCTGCAAAGCCATGGAGAGGATCATAATGGACCTCATAAATAAAGACATAGGGAATTTGCAGACTTTGGATCCATCCCAGTTTGGCTTTGTCAAAGGCAGATCATGCCTTCTAAACTTGGTTGACTTTTTCGAAACAGTCACCAAAGCCATTGATGAGGGAAAGGCAGTCCATACAGCCTACCTCGATCTGGCGAAGGCCTTCGATATAATACCCCACTCGGGTATCATTGAAAACTCATCAGCTTAAATGTTAACCCATACATCACAAGATGGGTTGCAAACTGGCTGAGTGACAGAACCCACAGGGTCAGAGTTGCTGGCGCCATGTCAGACTCAAAGCCTGTCACAAGTGGTGTACCACAGGGCTCAGTCCTGGGCCCACTCTTGTTTGGCATCTACTTTTCTGAAGTACAAGCAAACACAGGAGGGTTATGGCTGACAAAGTTTGCAGATGACTGCAAACTGGGCGCCATAGTAGAAAACACATCTGACACAGATATCCTTCAGAAGGGTCTCACAGAAATGGATAACTGGTGCAAGAGCCATGGCCTAAAGTTAAATGCCAAAAAATGCATAGTCATACCCTTCGGGAAAAACAAGGTTACCTCTAGCTACCAAATAGGTGGCAATCCACTGAGCACAGAAGAAGTTATCAGGGACCTGGGGACCCAGGTTGATAGTAGTCTGTCATTCGACACCCATGTAGCTAAAGTAGTTAGGAAGACCTTCTACATTGCCCACCTTATCATGAAGGGATTCTCATCTAGATCAAGGGAGGTCATAGTCTCCTATACTCATCACTCATCAGACCAATGATTGAGTACAATGCCCCATTCGAATGTATCTGACCCGACACTTGCAGCAGCTGGAGAGGCCACAAAAGTTCCTCACCAAAAGGATAAAGGGTCTCAAACATCTGTCCTATGCTGCCCGACTGAAAGAACTCCAGCTCTATTCAGTCGCTACCGCTTGCTCAGAGGTGACCTTTGCCTAACATACAAGGCCATGTCAAACCCAGATTTGATGAATATGCTTCACCTCAAAAATCTAGATCCGTCAGTGCCACAAGGGCGCGAGACTTAAACCTCGACACGGCTATTAATAGGACGTGCTGGAGGGATAGATTCATCACCCAAAGACTCCCTATGCTGTGGAATAAAATCCCGGTATATGTGAGGCAGAGCACCTCGCTGGCCTTGTTCAAGAGAAATCTTGACCAATGGATGGGAGATCGCAGATATACCCCAGGGATTACCTCAGTGTCACTGCTCAACAGAGGCACAGCAAAATAATGGGTATAGTTCCCCATACTAAAGGGGTGGCGTAACCCACAAAACTATGGGCTAGGCTTGTAAATGCCCTCGGGCAGATAGCCTAGTATGAACCTATGAACCTATGAACCTATGAACCGACCGATATTGCCAACATCCTGGCAGACAGGTTCAGCGCAAATGTCACCCCCTCTCACCCCCAAAAGAGCCCATAATCATACCAGAAGAATGTAGAGTCCATGAAATCATAGGCACTCAGGTTAAAACAGCCCTCTCCAAAGCCAAAAACACAGCATCAATGGGACCAGACATTGTCCCAGGCTGTGTCCTACATGAGCTCAAAGATGAACTAACCCCTCACCTAAACACACAGTTCAAACTCAGCCTCTCCACAGGCTACATACCCATAGAGTGGTGCACAGCAATGGTTATTCCTCTCCACAAAGGTGGAGCCATAACAGACACCAGGAACTATCACCCTATAAGCCTGACTAGCTTGGTCTGCAAGGCTATGGAGCGCATCATCATGGAACTCATTAACAGAGACAATTGGGAACCTCCAAACACTGGACCCTACCCAGTTTGGCTTTGTTAAGGGCAGATCATGCCTCCTAAACCTGGTGGACTTCTTTGAGACAGTTACCAAGGCTATAGACGAGGGAAAGGTGGTACACATAGCCTACCTGGACCACGCTAAGGCCTTTGACACCATTCCCCATTCTGGTATTATAGACAAGCTCACCAGCCTGAACATAAACCCCTATGCCACAAGATGGGTTGCCAACTGGCTCATGGACAGAACCCACATCATAAGAGTTGTGGGAGCTAGGTCCGACTCTAAACGGGTTACAAGTGGCGTTCCCCAGGGCTCAGTCCTAGGACCCCTCCTGTTCGGCATATACTTCTCAGAGGTACAGGCAAGCACAGGAGGACTATGGCTGACCAAGTTCGCAGATGACTGCAAACTAGGGGCTATAATTGACTCTCCAGCTGGCACAGACATCCTCCAAAAGGGTCTCACTGAGATGGATACCTGGTGTCAAAATCATGGCCTCAAGCTAAATTCATAGTCATCCCTTTTGGAAAAAACAAAATACCCACAAACTACCACATAGGTGGTAGTCCCCTAAATACGGAATATGTAATAAGGGATCTGGGGACCCAAGTAGATAGTAATCTCACCTTTGATAATCACATTGCCAAAGTGGTTCGAAAATCCTTCTACATGGACCACCTAATCACAAAAGGGTTTGCATCCAGATCAATAAAGGTCATTGTGTCCCTTTACTCATCACTCATCAGACCCATCATAGAGTACAACGCCCCATTTGGGATGTAACTTACAAGACACCTGCAACAGCTGGAAAGACCACAGAAGTATCTCCCCAAGAGGATCACTGGCCTCAAACAGATGCCCTATGCAGCTCGACTGAAGAAACTCCAGTTGTACTTGGTTGTATACCGCCTACTCAGAGGTGATCTCTGCCTGACATACAAGGCCATGTCCAACCCAGAATTGATGAACATGCTCCACCTAAAGAAAACCTTATCCCCTTGAGCCACACACTCTCTAGGGATCTGAACCTCACCACAATAATAAATAGGATGTGTTGGAGGGATAGATTCCTGTCCCAGAGACTTCCCATGCTTTAGAACAAGATCCCAATCTACATTAGGCAGACCTCCTCGCTAACACTCTTCAAAAGAAACCTTGACGAGTGGATGGGAAACAGAAAGTTTACCTCGGGGATCACTTCATTGGCTCTGCTGGAAAAGAGGCACAGGGAACTAATCTAAGGGGGCGGTGAAAGCCAACACATTCTGGCTAGGCTTATAAATGCCTTCTGGCAAATAGCCTAGTACCAACCTATGAACCTATGAATATGTGGTGGGGACAGGGGAGTGAAGTTGATGCAAAACCTGTGGGACAACAGGTTAGCTATGAATACAAACCCATTATATGTGTTATCATTAAGTACGAGTTCACCGACAATCTAGGCTTATCCTCTGAGGTTACACATGTAAAAACACTGTGTGTTGTGGTTCTGCTTTGTGGGGGACGCTAATTTTGTCACATATAGTTTCTGCAAGATGTCACAACAACACTATGTACTTGTTTTAGCTGAGGAGGTTGTGCCTCTATTTTAGGGGGGCACCCTCACCCCAACTGTCACACAGCATTATCCACCTCTTATTGTACAGCCTGCTAATGGGAGTTGTCCACCAGGCAGGTTTTCTGTGCCATGAGGAGCTTGTGTTGCTCCTGTCAAGTACAGCTGAGTCTATGCAGTTGTACTGCTGCTTACATAATGCATGGCTGTAGAGCTCTTCATACTTGCCTGTCCCATCTAAGGGGTGAGGTGCAGTCAAGCTATGTAAACCATCCTATAGGAGGTAATAAATTGCTTTGTTGAAGTATATTTCTGTATTTTCCGCAAGGGGGGTAGGTCTGATAGTTTTAAAGAGACTGATCTGTGGTCAGATCTCACCAGGGAGGACCTCACAGTGGGGGGCTGCAGTGGTCACTCATATTGGTAAACACATGATGCCCTATGTTGGCTCCCCTTGTAGGGATGTCACACTACTGGTCCAAGGCACTGTAGTTAAGGACATGAACTAACCTTTGGGCAAGTGAGCTTCAGCACTACTAACCAATACAGTTGGTGGTTACTTAAAGTCACCCCAAACCATGGTACACTGATATATCTTGATAGGCACAAGTCTATTCAAATAACCACAATGTCTGTCTGGATTCATTGAGTTGGTCCTGTAGTTGGCAATGGCTTGATTATGTGCCCTTCCAGCAGTGAATAGCACCTGCAGTGTCTCTGGGAAATCATAGTGTTTCACTAAATCTGGATGTGTATCTATGCTTAATGAATATGTATACACTACCTGCATTACCTTGCACACTGTCAGTTTGAGGTTTGAACATGTGGAAGGATATGTAGTCTCGTATAGCTGTGGTGCTGTCCACAGCCTTGAACCAGGTATCTTTGACTGCACAAATGTCTGCATATTCCAAGGTGGAGAGACCTTCCACAGAATGGGGTTTATTGTTGCTATTCCCAGTGTGTAGCTGCATAACCACGATGTTGCATGAAGATGGTGTTCTCATTGGAAAGGTTTCCCTACAGAAAGTGTCTATAAGCTGCACTGTTTGGGTGTGAGCAGCCTTGAGCAGTACTCAACATCTCAGCGGTGAGAGATGAAGACCATCTCTGGCAAAGCATTGACGTCTGTTGAGCAAGTCATCTCAGATGGGCATGTAGTGGATCTCCTTACAATGACACCACATGCTAAGAGAATTATTGACATCTATCATTTTCCGTGTGTATTGAGCCAACATCCTAGGTAAGGGTCAAATGCAGCTGAAAGCTATGGGCATACCCACGAGAGACACAGAGTGTCTTAGTTCAGTTATGCGTCTGCATACAGTCCGATGATGTATGTCCCTAGTCATACACACCTGCAGGAACTATGATGTCATCATTATGTTACCTGATATTCCTTGAGTTGCAGCAATGTGTGGTATGGCATATCATGTCAACCCACAGACAGCTAACTGTGACCATTCTCATATGCAGTCTGGTGGCACGGACATCAATGTATCTCATGATGTAATCACCTATGAATAATAGGTTTGATTTTGTGTTTTGCCTCAGGTGTTTGACTGGTGAGACAGTGGTGCATGAACTATTGTGTGTACTGTACTTTCCAGGGATATGATTTTCTGAGGTGTCTGTTGTTTGGGAATATATCTGGTAAGGAGCTGCACACATGCAGGTGTGTGTGGTGTGGGTGTGGATAGAGCAGGAGGTGAGATGTGCATGTTGGCAAAATGCTCATTGCCATATGTACTGACTGCTCCTTGAGACATCATGGAATCAATGTTTGAAATACAGTCACATCTGTCACACATGTTTCTGTGGGATAGGAGTAGAGGGGTGGGGATGCTTTCCACATCTCATCAGCAATCATTGATAGTGCCGTTAGCAATACAGACATGCTTGTGTGTATGTCACAGCACACCATTGTTAGGCAGTGTCATGACAGATGGTGAAATGTAACATGTCAGCTTTATGTAGGTCTCCTAAGATAAGACAGCACCTGAGAGTGTGCCATGCAATGCTTTGCCAGCCATGTGGACCTTGGATTGACCATAATCCTGCTATTAGGCTTGGTCCAAATACCATACCTACAAATGTGACACTGGGCCAGTCCAGCAAAGTTAGGGTCATGCTGCCACACCCTTGGGGTTGACAGCCTGAAACACAGCATTTGTAGGTACTCCTTACTATGAAGATGTGGATATCCATGCATGCACAGAGGACTTGTTCAACTTTGCTGACATTACATTGGCCTTGCAAGTGTACAATGCCTGTCAAGCAACCAAACAGCAAACCGGTTGTTGTTACAAGATGTGGGAACACAGACATGTTCCAGATACAAAACTGTACAGTATGACATACCTAGGACATGTGGCAGATGGACACACTTTGGCCAAAGTTGGTCAGTCCTCTGCAGTAGGCCTCAGAGCCATGTCATGCAGATATCCACCATTAATTTGTTGAAGGACAGGATGCAGGAATTGCTGTGAAATTGCCACCTAAGATGGATCACCACCACTGTGCTGCTTGTTTCAACAAGCTTGGACATCTATGTCACTGGACATTATATTGTGATGCTGTAGCTGTGCTCCTAAACATCATTTAGTCACTTCCCTAGTGACATACCACCAACCCTGGTACAGAAGGCATAATACATGCAAAAGCAAACTGACTGCTCAGGTTATTAATCAAGGCATCTATCTGGAGAAGGGTATGTGAAGCCTACAGAGCATTTTATGATGTGGGACAACTATGTGGATGAACAAACAGGCTGTGTCCTGCTTCTCATCATGAGCTTCATAGTAATGTTTTGCATGTGATGACAGAAAAATTATCGGAGCATGGTATCCCATGAGAGAGTGGTTGTGGTGATACCAGCATTTGTAGTAGCTATGCAACAACAATTCTGGGGACTCCCCAGTTTTCCACATTCTTCACAAGGTAATTGTGTTTTTTCAGTACACACCACGTCAGTAGTGTCCAACTGCAGAATACCTGTGTAAAACCTCCCGCCTTACCTTCTCAGGGTATACATATTACCTTTCTCTCCATTGTTTTCCTCTGCTCTGTACAGACATCTTGGATGACTATTTTCTTGGAACATGATTGAAGCAACTGCAAAACTTTGTTACACAGAGGACAACTATCATACAGAGCCAAGCAGTGTCCCCAGATCTCTCAGATGTCTGATATGTAAAGCCATGAAAGGAGTTAGCATGGATGCAATAAGTAACAATATTGTAAACCTACTGACACTGGACCAAACAGTTTGTTTTGCTAAAAGGCAGATCATGCCTACCTACCCTAACCGGTGGATCTAATTGAGTGTTAAACTATACAATGAATGAGGGGAATATGACTCACTCCACCTTCCATGGCCTGACAAGGTGTTTGAAAATATTAGACCAGCAGGCCGTACTAAAAACTGTGTAGGTTATTTTCAGAGTGGCATGTCAGCTGATGGATAGCCAAGTGTTTGATAGTCATAATCTGGAAGATAGCTTTGGGTAGTCCAATGTGACAATGACACCAGTCACCAGTGGACTTCCCTCAGACATCATTAATGGAGTACCACGTCTAGCCATTTCCTTCTCTGCAGTCATGGCTACTGTCAGTGACCCCTGACTGACTACATTAGCCAGTGATTGCATATTAGGAGCTGTCACTGTATCCCACACAGAACCAATAGTTATCCAGCATGGCCTGAAACACACATTCATAGGTTCATAGGCTGGTACTAGACTATTGGCCCTAGGGCCTATACAAGCATAGCCATAACAATTCCCTGGCTCTTTCTTCCCACAGTATTTACTTCCCTGGACCCCTGTCTAGCAGGGCAGCTGACATGATCCCTGGGGTTAATTTCCTATCTCCCATCCAATTGTCAAGGTTCCTTTTGAAAAGAGTCAAAAAGGCACTCTGCTTGACATGTATGGGCAGTCTATTCTAGAGTCTGGGGAGTCTCTGAGTCAGGAACCTATCCCTCCAGCATGCTTTGTTCATTGTGATGGCAAGGTTTAGATCCCTGGAGCATGTGGCTCTGAGGGATTGGGTTTTTTTTAAGTGTAGCATGTCCAACAGGACTGAGTAGACGAAATGCGACAGAGTATAGCTGGAGTTTTTTTAGATGGTCAGCATAGGACATCTGCTTTAGGCCTGTGATTCTTTTAGTGAGGTATTTCTGCTGCCTTTCTAGTTGTTGCAGATGTCTTGAGAGGTACATACCGAATGGGGCATTGTATTCTATAATAGGTCTAATGAGGGATGAGTACAGTGGGACAATAACCTCCTTTTTCTGGAAGAAAAGCCCTTAGTGATGAGGTGTGCCACATAGAAGGATTTCCTGACTGTTGTGGTGATGTGTTATTGAAGGTGAGACCACTGTCCAACTGTTTCCCTAAGTCTCTTATCACACTTTTTGATGTTTAGTGTATTGCCACCTATGTGGTAATTCATGGGTACATGTTTTTTTTTTTTTCCCAAAGGGGATACCTATACATTTCTTGGCATTGAGCTTCAGCCCATGGCTCTGGCACCAAGCATCTGTTTCTGTAAGGCCCTTTTGTAGAATATCCACATCATTTTGGGATTCAATAATGTCATCTGTGAACTTTGTTAGCCAGAGTCCCTTAGTGTTGGCCTATAAGTCAGACAAGTAGATGCCAAACAAGAGCGGTCCCAGGACTGAACCTTGAGGTACTCCACTTGTCACTTGTCTGGAGCTGGATTTGGAGTCGGCTACTTTTACAGTGTGGATTCTGTCAGTAAGCCAGTTGGCAACCCATCGAGTGACATAGGGATTAATGCCCAGCTTAGTAAGTTTATCTATGATTCCAGAGTGGGGGATGGTGTTGAAGGCCTTGGTGAGGTCCAGATAGGCTGTGTGGACCACCTTACCCTCTTCGACAGCTCTGGAGACTGATTCAAAGAAGTCAGTCAGGTTCAGGAGACAAGATTGGCCCTTCACGAACCCAAACTGGGTGAGGTCCAGTGTTTGAAGGTTGCCAATGTCTTTGTTTATACGTTCCATGATAATATGTTCCATGGCCTTGCAGATCAGACTTGTCAGAATGATGAAGCAGTAGTTCCCAGGATCCAAAGTGGATCCCCCCTTGTGGAGTGAGATAACTGTAGCTGTTGTCAGAGCCACTGGCAAATAGTAAATGCTGATGACTGCATAATACTATCCTTTTGAAAGTCACTCACCCCTGGAAAATATAGTAGTTTCCGCACATAGCAGACAGCTGAGCTATTATTCATGGACTTATGGACACATAGAGTAATGTAGCCTTTGACTTTCACCTGCCAGTAAGGTGTGGGGATCCATTCAATTTTGTACAACCTATAAAGAAAGTTATGGCATATAAATTCCAGACTGTCATTGTTATACTGTATTTGGCACTACTTATCACATCTATCATTGAGTGCAATGGCACCTTTGCTATGTCACTACACAGACATATCTTACAACTGTAGCAGCCACACAGGTTCCATGGTAAACCAATAAATATTGTAGATAACAAGTCCAATGTAGACCATGTCAAGACCATATATGTGTAATCTGTCTCCTACATGCTTTGGAGGGGATGTGTATGGATGCCATACAGGGAGGTGTCAGATCCCATTGCATACCTTCCGCTTATCCAAGACAGGACTAACACATGTATTACCTATTCTACACACATTCCACTGCATACCTGCCGCTTATCCAAGACAGGACTAACACATGTATTACCTGTTCTACACACCTACACCATCACTGTGGTATAAATAGTACATGCTGGAGAGACAGGTATGTAACACAAGCACTACATCCTATATGTAACAGGCTTCCCATGCATGTGAAGCACACATCTGCTATAATGCACATCATGTGCAAATTACACAGTGGGATACAGAACAAGACAATCATAACTGGTGTAGCACAAATGTCTGTAATGGACACAGGAAATATGTAGATAGGTCACCTTCATCACCAATGCTTGTAGATGTGTTTGCTCCTGAAACTCTGGTGACACTTATCAAGGGTATCAGACCTTTTCATAGATTAGGGATGCATGAGTAGGCTGAATGATGCCATTGTGCTTGTTACCCTGTTATATACTTATGAACCTATGGAACCATGCACCTATAGTGCTGTACCCTGCTGAAGACATATTTCATCTGTGCTGACATTCCATCCTGTGCTGTGATGTCTATGGGTTTATTTCCACTGTGTATCAGTAGGTGTCCCCTACAGACTCCTGAAACTGAACCATAAAAAGTCCATGACACACCTTTCATTGTGTGAGGATACAGTCATTAAAGCATCATACAACATGAGGTACACAAAATAATGTGGCTTACTCATTACAAATGTCAGCATACAATATCTGTCAGTGACCAGTACAAGTGGCATGGCAAAGCAACATTGGATTACACAATTACATATTTATTTATATAGTCACCCTGTGCATCAGACACATAGTTTTATTTCCCTGCATCGAACACGAGGATGACAGAGACATGCCACAGGTATCATCACTTGCACAGGATGTTGTGTGGGTGTGCAGGAGGCCTAGGCTGACCCAATAGGTTGAAAGCATGTGAGTGAGTCAGGAAGAGAAGCAGGTGAGATAGACCATTGAAATGTGCTGTGTGTGTCTGTAGGTGACCTGGTTTTGACAGTAGAGTGTGAGTGTGTGCATGAACACAGTCAAGCTCAGTGCTTGCCCTATATGTGTGTATGTCAGACAACTGTGAACCGTACATGGTAGAGCTGATGGTTCACCATCTCTATCCCTGAACATGGGAACTGGCTTTGCCAGGTGTTGCACTGGCACCTCCATGCCCAAGGTCGGAAGTGGTGGTAGTACCTGAAGGTGACTGCTGTGGGTTGGGATCATGTCCTCCACCAGAAAGACCAGGACCATGAGTTCATGGCCTGCCATGTCTAGGTGCAGACAGCAGACTCCCCTCTGGAGCACTGGATGTACTGCCACTACAGGAGTGTGATTATGCATGGCCACGTGGGTCTCAGCAGATGGAGTTGCTGACCTATGTCCACCAGTCTGATGCTCAACTCCAACAAGATGTTCCATCATAGACAATGTGCATTCCAAGACAGACATTCTGCAATCTTTCTCACTTTCTTCTCTACCTAAGTAGTTTTGGCAGTGTAGCATTGTCCATAGACAGGCTTCTGTTTTTGGCCTAGTTGTTTGTTAGTAGAGGTTGTGTGTCTGAGCACATGCCCCAGGCCATCATAGCTTAGCCAAGGCCAGTATAGCATTTCAGTGAGAGTGAATTGTTTGTGGTCATTGGCCGACTGGGATTGCCTGGACTACGCCTTAGAATAAGTACTTCATTGCTTCTTTCAAGCTTTTTTTTAAAGTTGTTTCAGGTTTCAACTTTGTTACTTGTGACTATTTCTACCATTTCACACTGAGCTAATCGGAGGAAGGGCTCTGAGCTAACGAAGCTGAGATATATAACATTAAGTATCCTGTTTTTTGCTTATTTCTGAGTTATTTATAGCACTTTTATTTTACTCACTGTGTGTGAGGTATTAAGTAGAATTTTCTACAATTGTTAAGCATCTGGTTGGGTTTGTTTGTTCTGATTTTTGTTTCCCACCCTGCCTCCCTCTTGGCATCTTGTTTTTATACTTGGTGGCTTTGCAGTTGCCCACCCAAACTGTAAATTTGATCTGGGACACTCCTCCCAGTCTGGTGTCATTACCTCAATGTACCTATTCCAGGGAGAACATTTGAGAAGGCCAACCCAGTTAGCTTTTGCTCCTCCTTTCCCCTTTCCACTTTTTAAAAAAAAAAAATTCTAAGCTTGTTTCCTGCCTTTCCTATAAGTTGTCTAGTCCAGATACAGATTTGCTGTATCCAGGACTGTTTGTAAGCTTCTGCGCCCCCAAGCCTGTCTGTGTTGGAGGGAAGCCTTCTAGCTTAATTTTGTTTCTTAGAACTAGCCAGTTTTCTAGTTTCAGCACTCAAATCTGTTTCTTTGAGCTCAGCACTTGTTCAGAACTCATTGTAAGCACTAAATAAGCTACAAATTACTACAGCACTCAACTTTCCTCACTTGTCTAGAGAAAAATCATTTTTAGTATTTAATAAATAAGCACCTATCCAGGCATGTCTGATGAATATGGGCATCTTGGGGCAATGCAGCAGTTGCCTCATGTACACAGACAACCCTCTCATCCTACCACCCAACACTACAACCTGTGAGAGATGCACTTATATAACCAAACTGGAAGCAAATCTCTCTTCACCCAAGACTGGACTAGACAGTCAAGAGCAGAAGGTAAACACTTGCACCACACCACACTCATCACATAGTCTCTCAAAACCTACACCACCAAAACACACACATAGAAACACAAAACACACACTTACATTCGTGGAGGCTCTCAAAAAAAATCTACCCAAGCAACAGAGACCTCCAAAGCAGAAACACAAGCAACTTCCACCCCCTAATGCAACCCAAATGACACATAGCCCACAAACTCAGTGTGCCACTCAACCACAGCCCATAAGGCATAACAACGTACCTAACACTCTAGTCATAGGTGACTCTATAGTCAGGCACACTGATGTTCCACTCACCAGGCTAAACAAGGAGAAAGTCACTGTCAGCTGCATGTCAGGTGCCAGGATCCGCCACATAATGCATGCACTCAGGTCACTCCACAACAAGTACAAATATGACTCAGTCATTGTCCATGTTGGTGTGAATGACCTGAGACGTACCTCCCTGGACTACATGAAAAGAGACATGGAGGAGCTTTCTGATCTTGTAGCCCAGGTAGGTATGACCCTAGCCCTGAGTAGCATCCTGCCATCACCCAGAATGATACCACAGTACAAGGACAAAATGATTGACTTTAACAATTGGCTAAGCTTCTGGTGTCTTTCTAAGGGGATCCAGTATCTGCCTGCCTGTGATGAAATGATCGACAAACCACGATGCTTTGCCAGAGATGGCCTGCACCTGTCACCCTTGGGATTCCGGATACTGGCTAAGGCTCTTGCCACCCCTATAGTGCCTTTTTTAGGCAAGATTCAAATGACAAATTCACCACCATAACAGGTACAAGCAAACAAAATCTGAGGGTAATTCTACTCAATGCTAGAAGTCTAAACCTCAAAATGCACTCACTTGAGGCACTCTTTAAAATGGAGAACATCAACTTCTGTGCAGTGACAGAGACCTGGTTCAAGGCTCCAGAGAGCACCCCTGCATTACCAGGCTATAATTCATACCACACCTTTCAGCCACCTAACTTGGACCGAAGCACTAAAGGTGGAGGTGTGTCCATATTCATTAAGGATATCCACACCTCCAGGCCAGTTGCTCAGCATAATGCATCTGAGATTATCCAAGTGCAACTAACTCTGGGCAAGACCGCAATGGAAATTGTAGCTTGCTACAGATCCCCCACCATGCCCCAGGATTCCCACTCCTCATTTCTTGATACACTGGAAAATATTAGGGTACAACCTAACACCCTAATAATGGGCAATTTCAACTACCCCACCATTAACTGGGAAAACTACTCGTGTACCAACTCTTGTGCTCAACGTTTTCTGGAATTCATAAATTCCAATGCCCTGGATCAACGTATCCACACCCCCACCAGGGGCAGCAATATCCTAGACCTGGTCATTACCAACATGGGCAACCAGTGTTCCACACCAGAGATTAATTCCTCGTTGGTCAGATCCAACCACAAGTAAATCACCCTAGACATCCACATCCCAGCCCCACCCCCCATTAGGGAAACCACTGTAAAAAATTTCTCCAAAGCCAACTTCACTCTTCTTAAGACAGAAGTGGAAAACTTCACAATACCCATGCTGATGGACAATAGAGATATGACTGCTGAATCCTATACAATTGCACTTTATTAGCACTTACATGAGTGCATGGATCGTGCAATCCCTAACAGAACCAAGATGCTATCCTCCAAAAAAGGAAGCCAATCTGGTGGTCCCCTGCTATAAACAAACTCTACAACAGAAGAAAGAAACTGTTGCAAAAAAAGAGTAAAATCCCATGATTGGAGGAACACCATGGTCAGCCTCAGTAAGAAGCTGAGATCCCTCATAAAATCCTCCAAAGCTAGTTATGAAAACAAAATCGCCACTGATTCTAAAGACAACCACAAAGCATTCTATAGCTATGTCAAGAATCTCAATGGCAACACTCAGATCTGCTCTGAGTTACAGCACAATGGCACTAAATATACAGAACCAACTGATATTGCCAACATCCTGGCAGATAGGTTCAGTGCTAACTTTACCCCTCTCTCATCCCCTAAAGGGCCCATA
Source organism: Protopterus annectens (assembly GCF_019279795.1). Classification (NCBI taxonomy): domain Eukaryota; kingdom Metazoa; phylum Chordata; order Ceratodontiformes; family Protopteridae; genus Protopterus; species Protopterus annectens. The sequence goes on from NC_056729.1 coordinate 137,703,739, forward strand.
TCTATACCGAAAGAATGCAAAGTACCTGTAATCACGGCTGCATAGGTAAAAAACACACTCTCCAAAGCCAAGAACACAGCATCCATGGGACCTGACAACATCCCATGCTGCATTGTACATGAACTACAGAGCGAACTGGCACCCTACCTAAGTACCATGTTCAATCATAGCCTCACCACAGGCTTTGTGCCCACTGAATGGCGCACAGCAACAGTTATCCCAGTCCACAAAGGGGGAGCCACCACGGACCCCGGGAACTACCACCCCATTAGCCTGATGACCCTGGTCTGCAAGGCTATGGAGCGTATCATCATGGAACTTATAAACAATGACATTGGTAATCTCCAAACTCTGGAACCTACCCAGTTCGGGTTTGTAAAAGGCAGATCATGTCTCCTAAATCTGATAGACTTCTTTGAAGTGGTCACTAAAGCTGTAGATGAGGGTAAGGTGGTACACACAGCCTATCTATATCTTGCCAAGGATTTTGACACCATCCCCCACTCTGGAATTATAGACAAACTCACTAAACTAGGTATAAATCCCTATGTCACAAGATGGGTTGCCAACTGGCTCACTGACTGAACCCACACTGTGAAAGTAGCAGACTCTAAATCCAACTTCAGACCAGTGACAAGTGGAGTACCACAGGGTTCAGTCCTAGGTCTTATCCTGTTTGGTATCTACTTCTCTGAAGTACTGGCTAACACAAAAGGTCTTTGTCTAACAAAGTTCGCAGATGACTACAAACTAGGAGCCATAATCAAATATCCTAACGATGTGGACATCCTAACTAAGGGCATCACTGAGACATATGCCTGGTGTCAAAGCCATGGACTCAAGCTCAATGCCAAAAAGTGCATTGTCATCCCTTTTGGTAAAAACTCTGTACCTATGAACTACCACATACACGGTAGTCTACTTAACACCGAAAGTGTGATAAGAGACCTTGGGACACAGGTGGACAGTAGTCTCTCCTTTGATAATCACATTGCCACAGTAGTCAGGAAATCCTTCTACGTGGCACACCTCATCACAAAAGGTTTCTCATCCAGGAAAAAAGAGGTCATTGTTCCCCTCTACTCATCACTCATTAGACCCATTATAGAGTACAATGCCCCTTTTGGTATGTATCTCACAAGACATCTACAACAACTGGAAAGGCCACGGAAATATCTCACAAAGAGGATTACTGACCTCAAACAGATGCCCTATGCAGACCATCTCAAAAAACTCCAGCTTTACTCTGTCGCATATCGCCTACTCAGAGGCAATCTCTGCCTAACTTACAAAGCTATGTCAAACCCAGAGCTGTTGGACATGCTCCACATAAAGAAATCCCAATCCGTCCGAGCTACATGCTCTAGGGACCTAAGCCTTGTCACCACAAGAAACAGAACATGTTGGAGGGATAGATTCCTATCTCAGAGACGTCCCATACTCTGGAACAAGCTACCTATCTATAACAAACAAAGCTCCTCATTAGCACTCTTCAAGAAAAATCTTGATGATTGGATGGGAGATAGGAAATTCACCCCGGGGATCACTTCTGTGGCTCTGCTTGACAGTGGCACAGGAAAATAATTTTCCTGTGTGGCAAAAGCCATGGTACCATTTGGCTAGGCTTATATAGGCCCTAGGGCCAGTAGCCTAGTACCTACCTATGAACCTATGAACCAATGTCTTTCCACTGCATCATTAAATGGATCCAGGGTATCAGCAATTCAGGGGATCAGTTCTGTGGCTCTGCTTGACAGTGGCACAGGAAAATAATTTTCCTGTGTGGCAAAAGCCATGGTACCGTTTGGCTAGGCTTATATAGGCCCTAGGGCCAATAGCCTAGTACCTACCTATGAACCTATGAACCAATGTCTTTCCACTGCATCATTAAATGGATCCAGGGTATCAGCAATTCAGTGGAAGCAGTCACGGATGTCAGACTGTGCTGCATCCATCACCCTGAGCATTCATCTGGAGTTCCTTTCAGAGTGTGCCTGTACATCTATGACGGCCCGAAACATATGCTGAGTGACCCATGATGAGACACCTGCAACAGGTGGTGGAAGGACAACAGACTTCCTACGAGCACCCCTATCAATCTGACTGCGTGGAACCTCACCACCTCTCTGACAATGGTCAGTGTCAACACTCACTGGAGCCATAGTTGCCACACTTTTCTGTTCAATGTCCCCACCCTCTGACTGTCCAATATCTGTTGCCTCCGGGGACTGGGTATATAGAGGCATACTGACTGTGTGCAGTGATAATGAGGGCAGAAGAGGAATGTAAACCTCTGGGACAGATTCAGACCCTAAATCCTCCACCTGTGCCTCACTTTGGCCACCAACATCATCTGAGTCTAAAAGGACACTGACATCAAGTTGTGTAGGGGGCAGATACCAAGCCCCCTGGTCACCACCTGTGATAAGAAAAGGAAAAGCAATTCATTAATACCTGCAATATATGTAAAGCTGTATACACTGTTGTCACTATTACAAGCCTGTTTATCGCTTGACCTCATATAGTAGGACATGAGGACACTACTTTTCCCACAAGCATTCGTAGTTACTTATAAGTAAATGCCCTTTACACAGCAATCTCAAGAGCAACAATGAGACACACTGCTGACATTTGTGAAGACTCTTCACAGTTGACACATATGGCAATATCTAATGTCCTGACAATACTGTTACATCTATCATTGTGGTCATACCTACAAGACATAGGTATGACTCTAAAGTAAGAAAATATCTGTGCAGTTGGCAATCATGCCAACAGTACAGCAATCCAGCCAGCAAGCCTGAGATGACACTTTAGGGAATGCATTGCAGTAAACCTACATCTGTAACAAAACTGTTGTGCTTACCAAAAGCAGGACCACAGCCTTGTCCAATTCCTGGCCAACCTGTGAAATGTTGAGAGAGAAGTAATGTAAAATGCACTATAACAGGGTAATATGTCCATATACATCTCACATTTACAGTAGTTACTTTGTTAATTAAGTTGGTCAAAATCTGAGTATGAGATTCAAACTGATGTTAAGCCCCCCCACCCAAAAAAAAGCAGCCAATAACCATGTAAAAGTATGTACACCCTGACACACTGAATGCTACAATATTCCAGTGCTGATCAAAGTAAACCTACCTGGATGCTCCACTGGTGTGGAAACTGTGGCACCCACATCCACGATATATGGTGTGATAGATGCCAGGGAGCTGTCGTGCGTTCCTAGGTTCACCAGGAATTCCTCAGTGGCTGAGAGTGGCTGTTCCACTGCAGGCTCTCCACCAGAGACACTATGATCCCTGGCCACATCTGTTTCTCTTCTGTGTTCAGCATTTATAATATATGTCACACCGTATTGAACCTGCTTATATGGCCTGCTCTGGTGATCTATGGTGTTAACATCATGGACAAGGTCAGCCCACAATGCTGCCCGCTGTTCCCTGTTTTGCCTCCCCCTGGACAGTAGGACTTCATGGTGTTGATGGAGGCCTTCGCTTTCCAGGATTATATAGTTCTCAGCATCTGTAAAAGGGACATGACATCTTGTATATATGTTTCCTGAAAGGCAATAAAATGGGAACACATGTCATGATCACATACATGGGACTATACTATGTAAGGATACAGCAATAACAGAATGGCTGGCAGTATACACTGCTTGTCCCACATGTCATATTCCACAGTGTGCAAACATACTAAGTGTGTGGATACAACTAAGATACTAACAATAGTCAGCTATCACTGTTTGTGAAATGACAGACACTGCTGTATGATCACACACCCAACAATGTTTTTGGCAATGTATTTTTTATGTGAAGAAACTATCATACAGACTGGTTCCCCTACCCAGCTGTTTGCCTTTTTAACATGGTTCTCATTATCAGTTCATAGGTTCATAGGTAGGTACTAGGCTATTGGCCCTAGGGCCTATACAAACCTAGCCAAAAAGGTACCCTGGCTTTCACTACCCAAGAAAATTATTTTCCTGTGTCCCTGTCAAGCAGAACTACAGAAGTGATCCCCGGGGTGAATTTGCAATTACCCATCCAATCATTAAGATTTTTCTTGAAGAGTGCTAATGAGGAGCTCTGTTTGACATAGATAGGTAGTCTGTTCCAGAGTATGGGAAGACTCTGGGATGGGAATTTATCCCTCCAGCACGTCCTGTTTATTGTGGTGACAAGGTTTAGGTCCCTAGAGCATGTAGCTCAGATGGATTGGGATTTCTTTAAGTGGAGCATGTCCAACAGCTCTGGGTTTGACATAGCTTTGTATGTTAGGCAGAGATCGCCTCTGAGTAGGCGATATGCGACAGAGTAAAGCCAGAGTTTTTTGAGACGGTCTGCGTAAGGCATCTGTTTGAGGCCAGTAATCCTCTTTGTGAGGTATTTCTGTGGCCTTTCCAGTTGTTGTAGATGTCTTGTGAGGTACATACAAAAAGGGGCATTGTACTCTATAATGGGTCTAATGAGTGATGAGTAGAGGGGAACTATGACCTCTTTTTTTCTGGATGAGAAACCTTTTGTGATGAGGTGTGCCATATAGAAGGATTTCCTGACCACTGTGACAATGTGATTATCAAAGGAGAGACTACTGTCCAACTGTGTCCCAAGGTCTCTTATCACACTTTTGGTGTTAAGTAGACTACCACCTATGTGGTAGTTCATGGGTACAGAGTTTTTACCAAAGGGGATGACAATGCACTTTTTGGCATTGAGCTTGAGACCATGGCTTTGACATCAGGCATCTGTCTCAGTGAGGCCCGTTTGTAGGATGTCCACACCATTAGAAGTTTTGATTATGGCTCCTAGTTTGCAGTCATCTGCAGATTTAGTTAGCCAAAGACCTCCTGTGTTAGCCTGTACTTCAGAAAAGTAGATACCAAACAGGATAGTACCCAGGACTGAACCCTGTGGTACTCCACTTGTCACTGGTCTGAAGTCTGATTTGGAGTCTGCTACTTTCACAGTGTGGTTTCTGTCAGTAAGCCAGTTGGCAACCCATCTTGTGACATAGGGATTTATACCTTGTTTAGTGAGTTTATCTATAATTCCAGAGTGGGGGACAGTGTCGAACACCTTGGCGAGATCTAGATAGGCTGTGTGAACCACCTTACCCTCATCTATAGCTTTGGTGACTACTTCAAAGAAGTCTATCAGGTTTAGGAGACATGATCTGCCTTTTACAAACCCAAACTGTGTGGGGTCTAGAGTTTGGAGATCTCCAATGTCTTTGTTTATGAGTTCCATGATGATACGTTCCATGGCCTTGCAGACCAGCCTTGTCAGGCTAATGTGGCGGTAGTTCCCAGGGTCTGTTGTGCCCCCCCCCCCCTTTGTGGAGTGGGATAACCGTCACAGTGCACCATTCTATGTGCACAAAGCCTGAGGTGAGGCTATGAAAGAACATGGTACTTAGGTGGGGTGCCAGTTCATTCTGTAGTTCGTGTAGAAGTCAGCCTGGGATGTTGTCAGGTCCCATGGATGCTGTGTTCTTGACTTTGGAGAGTGAGGTTTTTACCTGTGCAGCCATGATTACAGGAACTTTGCATTCTTCCGGTATAAAGATGGGCCCTTTAGGGGGAGAGAGGTGGGTAAAGTTAGCACTGAACCTATCTGCCAGGATGTTGGCAATATCACTTGGTTCTGTATATTTAGTGTCATTGTGCTGTAACTCAGAGCAGACCTGAGTATTGCCATTGAGATTCTTGACACAGCTATAAAATGCTTTGTGGTTGTCTTTAGAATCAGTGGTGATTTTGTTTTCATAACTAGATTTGGAGGATTTTATGAGGGATCTCAGCTTATTACTGAGGCTGACCAGGGAGTTCCTCCAATCGTGGGATTTTACTCTTTTTTGCAACAGTTTCTTTCTTCTGTTGTAGAGTTTGTTTATGGCAGAAGACCACCAGATTGACTTCCTTTTTTTGGAAGATAGCATCTTGGTTCTGTTAGGGATAGCATGATCCATGCACTCATGTGAGTGCTTATAAAGTGAATTTGTGTAGGATTCAGCAGTCGTACCTCTATTGTCCATCTGCATGGGTGTCGTGAAGTTTGCCACTTCTGTCTTAAGAAGCGTGAAGTTGGCTTTGGAGACATTTCCTACGGTTGTTTTCCTAATGGGTGGTGAGAGCGAAATGTGGATGTCTAGGGTGATTAGCTTGTGGTCGGATCTGACCAACGAGGAGCTGACCTCTGGTGTGGGACACCGGTCAACCATGTTGGTGACGAACAGGTCTAGGATATTGCTGCCCCTGGTGGGGATGTGGATAAGTTGATCCAAGGCTTTGGAATTGATGGTTTCCAGAAAATGTTGAGCAAAAGAGTTGGTACATGAGTAGTTTTCCCAGTTAATGGTGGGGTATTTGAAATCACCCATTATTATAGTGTTGGGTTGTACCTTAATATTTTCCAGTGTATCAAGAAAAGAGAAGTGGGAATCCTGGGGCATGGTGGGGGGTTTGTAGCAAGCTACAATCTGGATTGCGGTTTTTCCCAGAGTTAGTTAAACTTGGATAATCTCGGATGCATTATGCTGAGCAACTAGCTTGGAGGTGTGGATATCCTTAATGAATATGGACACACCTCCACCTTTATTGTTTCGGTCCGGGTTTGGTGGCCGAAAGGTGTGGTATGAATTATAGCCTGGTAATGCAGGGATGCTCTCTGGAGCTTTGAACCAGGTCTCTGTCACTGCACAGATGTCAATGTTCTCGATTTTAAGGAGTCCCTCGAGTGAGTGCATTTTGAGGTTTAGACTTCTGGCATTGAGTAGCATTATCCTCAGATTTTGCTTGCTTGTACCTGTTACAATGGTGAATTTGTCATTTGAACCTTGCCTAAAAAAGGCACTATAGGGGTGGCAAGAGCCTTTGCCAGTATACGGAATTTTAAGGGCGACAGTTGCAGGTCATCTCTGGCAAAGCAGAGTGGTCTGTCGATCATGTCATCACAGGCAGACAGATACTGGATTCCCTTAGAATGACACAAGAAGCTTAGTCAATTGTTAAAGTCAATCATTTTGTCCTTGTACTGTAGTATCATTCTGGGTGATGGCAGTATGCTACTCAGGGCTAGGGTCATACCTGCCTGGGCTACAAGATCAGAGAGCTCCTCCATGTCTCTTTTCATGTAGTCCAGGGAGGTACATCGCAGGTTATTCACACCAACATGGACAATGACAGAGTCATATTTGTACATGTTGTGGAGTGACCTGAGTGCGTGCATTATGTGGCGGATCCTGGCACCTGACATGCAGCTGACAGTAACTTTTTCCTTGTTTAGCCTGGTGAGTGGAGCATCAGTGTGCCTGACTATAGAGTCACCTATGACTAGAGTGTTGGGTACGTTATGCCTTATGGGCTGTAGTTGAGTGGCACACTGAGTATGTGGGCTGTCATTTGGGTTGTGTTGGGGGGTGAAGTTTGCTTGCATTTCTGCTTTGGAGGTCTCTGTTGTTTGGGAAGATTTTTACTGAGAGCCTCCGTGAATGTAGGTGTGTGTTTTGTGTTTCTTTGTGTGTGTTTTGGTGGTGTAGGTTTTGAGGGACTATGTGATGAGTGTTGTGCGGTGCAAATGTTTACCTTCTCCTCTTGACTGTCTAGTCCAGTCTTTGGTGAAGAGAGCTTTGCTTCCAGTTTGGCTATATAAGTGCATCTCTCACAGGTCGTAGTGTTGGGTGGTAGGAGGAGACGGTTGTCTGTGTACATGAGGCAATTGCTGCATTGTCCCAAGATGGCCAGATTCATCAGGTAGACAGGAGAAAACACCAGGAGCTGACCTTTAGACATACCTGAATAGGTGCTTATTTATTAAGTACTAAAAAATGTTTTCCTCTAGACAAGTGGGGAAAGTTGAGTGCTGTAGTAATTTGTAACTTATTTAGTGCTTACAATGAGTTTTGAACATGTGCTGAGCTCAAGGAAACATATTTGAGTGCTAAAACTAAAAAGCTGGCTAGTAGCAAGGGAAAATTTAAAGAATAGACTTTATGGCGCCAGGAATAGTTTAACCCTAGTTAAGTGGGGGGAGAGGGCTTAGGAGCTTACAAACAGTCCTGGACACAGCAAATCCGTATCTGGACAATACCTGCCACAGGAAAGGGGGGAAGCAAGCTTAGAATTTTTTTTTCAGTAAAAGTGGAAATGGAGAAAGCTGGAACAGAAGTTAATTCAACGTTAAGAATCTGAGTGGGTTGGCCTTTACAAATGTTCTCTATTAGATTGAATGAACTAATGATACTAGACTGGGAGGATTGTCACAGATCAAATATACAGTATGGGCGGGCAACTGCAAAGCCACCAAGTATAAGAACACCACAACACTAGGGAGGATGGGTGGGAAAAATTACAGTTCCTAGCTGTAGCCACTAAATGAAAGTTTTAAACAGATCAAGGAGCAAGCAGACTCTTGAGAATGCTTTTAACTGTAAACAGACAATTATAGTAATACACACTATTACAGTTCCTAGCTGTAGAACACAGAAACCTCAAAAAATCAAAAATGCATAGAAAATCTCGAATAGAGCACTCACAAACAGAAAATACAACTCTCAGTATAAAAAAGCAGTTTACAGTTAAGTAATTCAGTAAACATGCAATTAGAGTAATGAAACAGTATCCAGCAATGAAAAATACAGTTAAAACAGTATAAAACAGTACATAAATGCAGTGACACAATAAAAAAAAGCTTTATAACAGTGCAAAATGTAGTAGATCAACTGTATAGCACAATTATAAGTGTTTCAGTAGTGCAGTTCAGTGAAATAAGTATAAAAAAATAACTTATCCTGCTCTTGGAATCTTAAGGAATTTCCACTTAGTTTCAGTAATGCGATGCAATCCACAGCCTAAGCAATACAAGCACAACCTTTATAAGACACAGAGTTGATTGGCGCTTAACAAATCTGTGGTTTTGAAACACGAATTGCAGCCAACACAGCTGATTTGCAGTATAATCAGCCAAAGAGATGCAACCACTGAGCAAGATATGAGGCCTTCATGTAGATTAGAAGCCCTTGATATGTTGTTATGGACATTACTAGGGTTAACATATTACATCATTGTAGAGGGTACATCTGTATTAATTACTTTTACATGCAGATGTGTATGCTACAGGGTGCAGTTGATGCTGCAGGCAATAGGCATAGGCAGAGAGTGTGAACACTTTGGAGGACAACAAGCTGTGTGAGTTGTGGCAGCCTTGTTGTAGAGGCAGAGCAAGATTAAGAGTACCCATTCCATTGCAAATTAAGGCATGTGTTTAAGGTATGTATGTTTGGCAACAGTATCACTAACAGAGTACTAGGCAACATGTTTCTTGTGTCCTTGAACAACATAGAGGGTAAATATACCATTATGTCAACAATTTGGCCAACTGCCAGGCCATGTGTTATATGATGGTAGTCATTTGGAATGTGTGTGCTGGCAGTCCTTGTTACTAGCAGGACCTCCATATGTGTATGTTAGTAGTATAGCTGTGCTAATCTGTAATATCAGTATGAAATGATTGTGTGCTGCAGTCTGATATTAGTGGACCCCATTTGTATTACCTAAGTTAAAATCCTTTGTGAATGCACATTCATGCATGGCCTGACACATTATGCACTTTATAGTGTTGTTATGGGGATATGTCAAGTGTGTTCCTATCTGCAGGCCTTTGACTTCCATCACTGAGAAGCAGGCATCACATTTGAAATGCATTGTGTGGATAAAGAGTGAATGACTCGGTCATTCATTGATGGCTTCACAATAACATAATTTAAATGCTACACACCACTGGATTTTAACTCAGGACCATGTGTGGCAAAAATATACTGCTTGCAAAGCATTAAACAGACTGAGCTACTGAAGCACTGTTACAGCGTCTGTATTTGTGAAGATATAGGTGCACACATACAGGCCATGACATACCTCTATTACATCCATTATTAAGTGCCTGGCTTTAGAGGGATGTATTTCTCCACCAGAGTCCCATTTGAACATGTATTTTGCCATTAATGTTTTTGCAGGTGTACTTCTACATGTAGCAGACAAAAGTGCACATTTACCTGTTATTAGAGACCTCACTTACATCTATTATTCTGTGTCTGGCTTTCTAGTGGTATAGTACTGTACCAGACTCCAAGTTACACTCCCAGTTTTTGCATTACTCTTTCAGCAAGTTTGCTCGACGTGTCATGATGCACAGCTCTGCTTAAACAGGCTTAATGACGGTAACTTGCAATTACTATGTTTTGCTTAAACCACCTGTTTTATTTAACAACTGTGTGATGCGGTAGGTTAATGCAGTGGTCTGTAGGTGCGATGGCATTGGGTTCGATATAGGGGACAGTTTTTTTTTTGTATGAGTTTATTATAATTTAAAAAGATATATCAATATAGTTCCATTTAGCTGATCTTACAGACACTGCGTGACATGCCACATCAAGCAGTGTTTTGCAAAAAATCTTCAAAGAAAAGAAAAATGGTGAGAAAGGACAGTGGTGAAATGGTGTTCAAGAATGGGGAAAACATAGTGAAAGACAGGTAGGGATCTGCAGGAAGGGTGTAGGTAAGAACCATAGCTACCCATTTCTTCATGAACAACACCTGTGCACTATGACAGAATTTGTAGATGAATTTGGACTGTAACCCCTACAGAAAGGGATGGTGACAACATAACTGCATTGCCAAGCCAGTTGGAACAAATTGCTTGTGTCTGGTGGGCACATGATTGAAATGGAGATCTATGTATGGGACAATATTTTTTCTTGGGACACATGCGCATTTTTTTAAGGTGAGAGTGGAATGTTGGGGAAGGGACATAGGTATGTGTGGATGAGGTAAGGTAGGAAGGTGAGGAAGCTTTTGCAGACAGACAAGACAGACAACACAGCAGACAGGGGTGGTGGGTGACACAAGAGGAGGGGGAACACCTTGGATGGGAAGGGTGTTATGGAATCCCAGTCTCAGGTGCCTCCACAAGGTAGCAGCATGACTCAAATCCCCACCCATGGGACTGTAGGCACTGATCTTTCTCTGCTCCTGGGGTAGAAATGGTGAAGACTGGGCTCCAGAGTGAGGCTGCCCCACCATGGTGGTGAGCATGCCCTCCATCCAGTGCAGGCAGCATCCAAAATCTCAGAACACTATCTTGTGCACCAATCCTGGTAGTTCGCCATGGATGATAACACCACTGCTTCCAGAGGGGGGGCCCAGAACTGGCCTGTGGGGCAGAACTACCAGATACCAGAGGTAGTGCTGGGGCAGCAGAGGGGGTGCCACCAGGCTGTGGCCTAGACATGCTGAGTCCCGGTGCCTCTGCTGGAGGAGCCAAGGTAGGTGGATCACCTGGAACCAGCCTACCTTTTCACGCTGTACTAAATTAGATATAATGATAAATTAAGTTTAGTAATAACCAAGCCAGTGTTAGTATTAACATAATGGAGCATAATATTGATTAATCCAAAACTATGCTCCATTATGTTAATTCTAACACTGGCTTGGTTATTACAGTGAGGGTCAGAACTTTGAATGTTGGCAGTATGACTGGGATAGGGAGAGAGCTAGCTGATATGATGGACAGAAGGAAGGTTGGTATATTGTGTGTGCAAGAGACCAGATGGAAGGGAAGCAAGGCTAGGTGTATTGGAGGTGGGTACAAATTGTTTTATTATGGTGTGGATGGGAGGAGAAATGGCATAGGGGTTATCCTGAAGGAACAGTATGCTAAGAGTGTTTTGGAGGTGAAAAGAGTGTCGGATAGAGTGATGTTTATGAAGTTGGAAATTGATGGTGTAATAATGAATGTTGTTAGTGCGTATGCTCCACAAGTTGAGTATGCGATGGATGAGAAAGAAAGATTTTGGAGTGAGTTGGATGAAATGGTGATGACTGTACCCAAGGGTGAGAGAGTGGTGACTGGAGAAGATTTCAATGGGCATGTTGGTGAAGGGAACAGAGGGGATGAGGAAGTGATGGGTAGGTATAGTGTTAAGCAAAGGAATGCAGAAGGTCAGATGGTAGTGGATTTTGCAAAAAGGATGGACATGGCTGTGGTGAATACGTATTTTAATAAGAGGGATGTGCATAAGGTGACTTACAAGAGTGGAGGAAGATGCACACAGGTGGATTATATCTTATGTAGAAGGGCCAGTCTGAAGGAGATTGGAGACTGTAAAGTGGTGGAAGAGGAAAGTGTAGTTAGGCAGCATAGGATGGTGGCTTGTAGGATGACGTTGATGATCAAGAAGAGGAGGAGAAGTGTGAGGGCAGCACCAAGGATCAAATGGTGGAAAGTGAAAAAGGGTGATTGTGAGGTGGAGTTCAGAGAAGAGTTAAGACAGGCACTGGGTGGCAGTGAAGAGTTACCGAATAAATGGGTAACTACCGTAGAGCTAGTAAGGGAGATGGCTAGAAAGGTGCTTGGTGTGACATCTGGAAAGAGGAAGGAGGACAAGGAGACCTGGTGGTGGAATGAGGAGGAACAGGACAGTATACAGAGAAAGAGGTTGGAGAAGAAGAAGTGGGATTGTCAGAGAGATGAAGAAAGTAGACAGGAGTATAAGGAGATGAGGTGCATGGCAAAGAGAGAGGTGGCGAAGGCTAAGGATAAGGTGTATGAAGAACTGTATGAAAGGTTGGACACTAAAGAGGGAGAAAAGGACCTGTACTGATTGGCTAGACAGAGGGACTGAGCTAGTAAAGATGTGCAGCAGGTAAGGGTGATAAAGGATAATGAGGGAAACGTACTCACAAGTGAGGAGAGAGTGTTGAGCAGATGGAAAAAGTACTTTGATGGGCTGATGAATAAAGATGAATGAGAGGGAAAGTAGGTGAGATGATATGTGGATAGTGAATCATGAAGTGCAGTGGATTAGCAAGGAGGAAGTAAGGATAGCGATGAAGAGGATGAAGAATAGAAAGGCTGTTGGTCCAGATGACATACCTCTGGAAGCATGGAGATGTTTAGGTGAAATGGCAGTGGAGTTTTTAACTAGATTGTTTAATGAAATCTTGGAAAGTGAGAGGATGCTTGAGGAATGGAGAAAAAGTGTTTTGGTACCAATTTGTAAGAATAAGGGTGATGTGCAGAGCTGTAGTAATTACAGAGGGATTGAACTGATCAGTCACAGCATGAAGTTATGGGAAAGAGTAGTGGAAGCCAGGTTAAGAAGCGAGGTGTTGATTAGTGATCAGCAGTATGGTTTCATGCCAGGTAAGAGCACTACAGATGTGATGTTTGCTCTGAGAGTGTTGATGAAGAAGTACAGAGAAGGTCAGAAGGCATTGTATTGTGTCTTTGTGGACTTAGAAATCATATGACAGGGTGCCTAGAGAGGAGTTGTGGTATTGTATGTGGAAGTCGGGAGTGTCAGAGAAGTATGTAAGAGTGGTACAGGATATGTACGAGGGTAGTGTGACAGCGGTGAGGTCTGCAATGGGAGTGACGGATGCGTTTAAGGTGGAGGTGGGATTACATCAAGGATCAGCTCTGAGCCCTTTCTTATTTGCAATGGTGATGGACAGGTTGACAGACAAGATCAGACAGGTGTCCTCATGGACTATGATGTTTGCATATATCATTGTGACCTGTAGTGAGAGTAGGGAACAGGTGGAGGAGACCCTGGAGAGGTGGAGATATGCTCTAGAGAAAAGATGAATAAAGGTCAGCAGGATTAAGACAGAATATATGTGTGCGAATGAGAGGGAGGATAGAGGAATTGTGAGGATGCAGGGAGTAGAAGGTGGATGAGTTTAAATACTTGGGATCAACAGTTCAGAGTAATGGTGAGTGTGGAAGAGAGGTGAAGAAGAGAGTACAGGCAGGATGGAGTGGGTGGAGAAGAGTGTCGGGAGTGATTTGTGACAGATGAGTACCAGTAAGAGTGAAAGGGAAGGTCTACAAGAGGGTATTGAGACCAACTATTTTATATGGGTTGGAGACACTGGCATTGACAAAAAGGCAGGAGTCAGAGCTGGACGTGGCAGTGTTAAAGATGTTAATATTTGCACTGGGTATGACAAGGGTGGACAGAATTAGTTATAAGTATATTAGAGGGTCAGACTAGGATGGAAGGTTTGGAAACAAAGCCAGAGAGGCAATATTACATTGGTTTGGACATGTGCTGAGGAGGGATGCAGAGTATATTGGGAAAATATGCTAAGGATGAAGCTGCCAGGTAACAGGAAAAGAGGAAGGCCTAAGATAAGGTTTATGGATGTGGTGAGACAGGACATGCAGGTGGTTGGTGTGACAGAGCAAGATGCAGAGGACAGGAAGAAATGGAAACAGATAATCCACTGTGATGACCCCTAATGGGAGCAGCCAAAAGAAGAAGAGTATTGATTAATCGAAATACATATTGAGGTATATTATGTGGAACATGACAATAAATAACACAGCAGTAAGTATCATAACAGCAAACCAGTATGAAATAACCCAAAAGGCCAACATGACAGTTAGTTTAACAGAATATATTAATATTAAATCATAATAATAAATAACATTAATAAATTAAAGAAGATAAGGAGTGGGGAGAGAGAGAAAAACATACCATTAGTGAATTCCCAGACGATATTAATACACAGACTACTAAAGCATACTTCTACAGGTGTGCAGTGCCAGTTGTGAGTATAGTGACTCAAATTCTTCTATAGATGATGTAGCACATACATACCTCTCAACGTGTTAGCATGTGGCAGTAGGGGCCAAGCACTAACAAATGCAGGTACACAGTTACAAGGAACTGTTTCACATAATGTGCATGTACATATCTATCAAGGTGTTCTGTAAATGGAATTTCAAATACATTGCATTCCAGGTAATCATTTATCTGATAATCATGGACTAGAAAGACTTGGCAGTTGTCATTATATTATGAAAAATCATGACAGTTGAGAGGTATATTTGTGTACATTTGTGTACTAGGCAGCCATCATATCTTAGTTGGCATGCATGGAAGTAGAACCCAAAAGCTGTGACTCCAGGGGGACATGTGCATGTAATGTAACAATCGACTGCAGTGACATTAGAACAGACATGCAATGAATACATCCCTACTGCAGTTATTTGAACATATTACTTATCAAACAAGAATCCTTTATTGTTATTGCTTCTTAGAATCCATGAATTATACACGCTATCTACCTAGAGTGTGGGCTACCTTACCCATTTACTTTGTTCCTGGAGTGGGAGGAATAGAGGGTATTATTTGAATGAAAGTGACCTGAAGATAGCCCTGAACCATACTGTGAGTTGTGCAGTACATTTATCAGGCAATTACTTTTGCATTCTTTGTTTATTTCAGTTTTATAGTTGCCTGCATTGACATTAGAACACACATGCAATGAATACAGACCTACTGCAGTTATTTGAATACATTACTTATCAAACCACAATCCTGATTTACACTTTTTTGTTATTGCTCCTTAGAATCTCTGATGTATATACATCATAGCTATCCAGAATGTGGTCTATCTTATCCATATACTTAGTTCCTGGAGTGGGAAGAATAGAGGATTTTTGACTGAAAGTAGCCTGAAGACAGCCTTCAACCATACTGTGGGTTGTGCAATACATTTATCAGGCAATTACTTTTGCATTCTTTATTTATTTCATTTTTACGGTTGATTGCAGTGACATTAGAACACACTTGCAGTGAATACAGCCCTACTGCAGTTATTTGCACACATCAGTTATCAAACCACAATCCTGCTTTAAACCTTATTGCTTATTGTTATTGGTATTGTTTATTGCACTACAGATGTCAGAAAATATCCATACTTACCACACTCACAGCGTATCCTGGCCAGGTGCCCGGCATGAGACTGGACATTGTGAGCCCATTCATCTGCAGCTTTTGGAAGAGAAGCACACCATTATGCATACCAGTTTTTGCATGGATTCACCTTGCATTTTAGTAAAGTAGTAACAAACATACTTACATATGTGTCAGGCATGACCGGCCCTAGCCTCTTCAACCCAGATGTTCAGGTTCCCCTCTTCCTTCACTCCAGGTCATCATAGTGGTGATGACACTGCTCACCAGTGTGGAGGATACCAGTAGCACTGGTAAGATCCTTGGCCAACTTATCCCAGGCTCCAGCTTTACATTATGAGCCCTATTAACTGCCCTACAACAGCCAGGGTTTGTAGTTCCAGACCTGGAGTTCAACAAACACTCTGGACTCCTGCACACCCCACCTCAGCACTGAAAGCATGCTCCCTCACTAACACCACCAGGCATATCAACAGGTTAGAAAGACTCCAATGAATGCTGCAGAATTCCCACCTATTGGCTTTAGCATAGGCTGTTTTCCCACCCTTACACATCATACTGTAACATTCAAAAAAGCGCTGCATTGCTTAGCATCACACAGACCAGCTTAGCGGAGCTGAGCATTGCGTAAACTTGCACAACCATGTTTTAATGAAGCTCAGTAATACGCAAACAGGAGTACCCATAGAACATGTTTATGCAGTACTTAGCACCATGCAGCTTTTCCAACTGTAACAATTTTGTTTTTAAATTAAACTGCCTTTTAGGTCACCTCACACATTTCCACAGCAAAAAATGTAAAAAGGTATACCTGCTGGGGACTCAAACCCGGGACCTACTACACTTTAGGGCTTGACTCTACCTATTTAACTACTTGAATAGTGAGAAAACCAGTATACCTTCACATATACTACTAAGCTATCTGTTAGCATTGCTAAGCAGTGCGCCGAGCAAATGGCCATTAAAAAAATAAATAAAATAAAAAAATGTAGACAACTATAACTAATTAATTACATCCAATTTCTGTTGTTAAATGTCTGGCAGGTGTCAGAGGTGCATGTGTAAGTGCAGCTCACCACTGCTGTTCCCTGCACTGCGCCGCACAAATGGGCATAAAAATAAAACAAAAAAAAATAAAAGTAAAAATTAAAAAAAAACAACTATTACAACTCACACATATTTCTGCACTAGCAGGGTACAGTACAGGGATTCTTATCCTGTACATAGCATCTGTCCAGATATTTCCTGCACAATCCAGAACTACTGGACAGTCTCTACACTACTGCCTACATGGATTCAATATCCATTTTACTATGACCTCTCTCGGCAGTGCGCCATGATTAATATATATACATGGATTTTATTGAATCCTGGGGTATGTTTTTTCTATGAAGTGATTGCAGTTACATTTTTATATTGCTATAAATGGGGAACGTGGTTGATGTTTCAGTTGTTTTTTTTTTAATTCAACAGTTGTAATTAATGTAAGGTTTTATTTGAATTTAGGCTTGCCTTACATGGGCTAGGGTGTTTTGGGATGTCTTTTTTGTCTGTTCAGTCTATAAACTTTCACTTCACTATTTAGTGATTAGTATAATATAGGGTACAGTAGAACTTTAATAGCTATAGTAATGCAAAAATGGGGTGCAAATAAACTATTGGCATGAAAAAGTGTAGCTAAACAAAAATGTATTTATGTATTCACGTGATGTATTAGATAAACATTTTATCTTGCACTATATGTTTAGGGAATGGATACTATGATATGACAGTGCACTCAACTACAAGTATATCTCTTTTCTGCTAAAAGAGCTACAGCCATAAATAAACATTTTTACCAGATTCTATGCAGTTTACTGTGCTTTTTTTTTTTTTGCTGATGCATTACATAGTTTCCTGTCTTTAAAGGCCATACACATCAAGACTTTTAAACCATAGGGTTGAAGAGGGATTATACCTGTAAGAAAAGGTGATGTGCCTTCAATCAAACTTGTTTGTTTACTGTAAAAATGAACTGAAACCTACAAAATGGCAATCATGCAAATAAAATGTTTTTATATC
Organism: Protopterus annectens; assembly: GCF_019279795.1. NCBI lineage: Eukaryota > Metazoa > Chordata > Ceratodontiformes > Protopteridae > Protopterus > Protopterus annectens. The sequence goes on from NC_056729.1 coordinate 137,721,568, forward strand.
ACTACATATCTGTTGCCGGTTCCACTTTATAATCTCGAAATACTGAAATCTCAAATTTCAGTATCCCGAGACCATAAAGTCGAACGTTTCAAATCCTGAAACCCCAAAGCCGTGAAACACAAAATCATGAACATAAACACACCATACACCACACAACACATACATCATCCAACCCACACTGCAACAAACAAAACACACACAAACACAAAAACACAAACCAAGAAACCTACACTACATATAAGCAGGGGGCAAGCCCCCCCTGCACCCCCCCATGTGGGGTCTGTGCCCCACACACCCCTACTTATTTATACTAACTCTAAGATCGGGTCAAACAGAAAAAGACAGCAAACTCACCACTACACACTCTACAGTACCCCCGCACACACAAATTACAAATATACAAACACCCCCGCTTTCAACAGTTAAACACTCATACTTTTACCTGCCTACCCTAACCCACACATAAAACTTCCAAACACACTCACATACACTCAAACACATACCTAAAACCCAACAAAATACCCACTTACCTTACATATCAGCTAAATTCACACTACGCGATACATCCTGCACACACAACATCCAGCGTCAAATACCAGAACACAATAATCGCAAATTCGACATTTCCAGATTCGTGCGTATGGAGTTTTGGAATTTTAAAAATTCCACTTTATGGTCTTGAGATACTGAAATTTGAGATTTCAGTATTTCAAGATTATAAAGTGGAACCCTGTAGCCATATTTATTAAGTAAAAACTGAATAGCTGTTATTTTTATTCCTAAACAAAATATTTGGGTCTATGTCATAAAACCGAAAACACAAACTCTCAAACGCTCACATGAGCAAATAATCAAAAACTTGAAACTGGTATTGTGGGGGGCTGCGGCCCGCACACTCTGCTAAAAATATATTCCTACTCTGAGATTGCACTACAGTGAGGAAAGGGCAAATATTCCAATCTTCACTGTACTGCGATCCCAAAATACCACTTTCGAGTTTTTGATTATTCGCTCATGTGAGCGTTCGAGAGTTTACGTTTTCGGTTTTATGAAGTAGACCCAAATATTTAGTTGGATTATCATTATAATTTGTCTTAAGCTCTTATAAATAACTATTAGCATAACAAAGACTTTTATAGAGCCAGGGAAAGGTCAAGGAAATGAAGATTTTTTTTCCTGAGAAATCCTTGGGAAGGCCGTATGACAGCAGCATATGGCATGGAAATGAATAATTAGCAGCAAAAATGGTAACAGAACGTTAACTTCACGTTAATATAGATATTAGAAATAGCCAATATTATCATAGAAGAAATTGAAGTCAACTAGTATGTAAGAAAAAAAGCAAAGAAGGTTTTCTTTTAAGAGGTTGCGAGGTTACAACTAAACTCCAGTTCTAAATTACAATTATAAGTTAAACTAGCAGTGGAGTGATATTAAGATTGCCATCATTGTTAAGTTACATTAATTACCGCCTCACATCCTGAAGGCAGAATGAAACAACTGGCATATGTATTCTGTCCTTTAAGTGCAGTCAACATGATGCATCTCATCCTTTCTTTTCACCCCCTTTCTTCTCCTACCCCTCACCCACTTGAATGCCTCTGTGTGTTTCTTCTCTACCACCCATGCTTGTGGTAGATTTTATAGGTTAATATCAACTCTTGCTGTGAGTTCATTGTTTTACTAGTCAGTAATTATTTACACTGCTTGCAATATAACAGCAAACAGAAGAAATAAGTAAATAGCAGTCATAGCTGCTTCAATAGATCCTGTGTCAATTCAGTACTTCAGGACTTATGGACTGTGTTCGGGCATGCAGGAGCATTTTCTTTTCAATGCTCACTGTTGTGGTCACCCAACTGCAGAAACACAATGGTATAATAAAGCAAAAGATGTAGAGGAGGCAGAATATTTAGGTAGTGCATGGAGCACCATGATTATGCTCCAAAACTGGGCAAAAGACTGTCTTGTTAAGCACCTTTCTGAGATCAGAAAAATGCTTAACAGTGCTCAGTGGCCACAGTGCAAGAAGCTGTTAAGTGTTGAACCAATAAACATTTCATTTGAACTTTATTTTTAAGCCCAAATGAAATATTTACTGGCTTCTCAATGCTCTTTTTGGGTGGTCATTCTTTGTGTATCAACAATTTGTATGTATTATGACTTTCTAAACTGTTAAGACACTTACCATTACTGCACTGCTTTTTTCTTAAATTCTGTAGTACATAGGAGCAGGTAAAGCTCAATGCAGTACAACGAATTATGATCAGGTCTTCTTAATTGTAACCCAGGAAGTTATGTTTTGTTGACACAGATGTCAAAATTCATCTTCTGACATGTTTAGGATTCTGGGTGTTATTATATTTTCAATGAAAAATATGAAAGAAATTAACTACTGCCTGTACAAAAAGATTATCTACTGATTATGTATAAAAAAAAAAAAAGACTAGCTTTTGTGTTATCCTCCCATGCACACTTGCACCTACACTATAATGTATGTATTTTCTTGGTCGAATAATTGAAATTATGACTAAATAACAATTATAAATCTAAGACAGTATGTCCTTTCAAAGAAACTCATTCTAGTGATGAGGAGAATATTAAGTTATGATTTGGTAGTCAACCTTTAATCTCCATTTTCTGAAACTAATTAGTACAACGGCCTCTTTATGTGCCCTCATCACAGTAGCCGTAGCTCTCACTCATCATATCCTATGGCTCACCTTTATTATGTTTCCATTAAAGTACATTTCACAGTGTATGGGAGATGATTTGTTTTCAGGCTGTGCCACTGCAAGATAATAAAAAGATTCTGTAACAACAGATGTGTTCCTTTTACTATCATTCATTTGATTTTCACTATATTAAAGCTCCCAGATGAGTTCAAGTGTACTTAATATTCTGTTTGTTCCATATAAAGGAAAGAAAATTAGCTCAAGACGCATCATTTGCATTACAGAGCCATCCTGCTTAGACTACATATTAAATTATTAATGCAGTAATACATTTTGGACTTATAATATTGCTTACACTTGGAATGAAATAAATAAATCCTGCTGGTCGTAAACAATTTGAATAGTTTTATGAACTGCATGTATATGACCAATGCAAGAGTAATGTAAAATACAAGTCAAAGTACATACTACTACAAATAAGTACATGCAATCAGGATAATTCTGATTTCCTATTTAGCAGAGCTTGCGTGATAGTTCTGCAGATCACTTTTACTGAATAAGCAAGAAGACTAGATTTTGTTAGTCAGATGGAAAAGGTTTCTGTTGTTAATCTGAGTGGTTTTCCCACTCCCACTATTATTATTTATCCCAGCATATTTCTCGCAGCCATTTTTATACTAAACATGTAACTGAAAACAACATTTCATAGTAATATTTTCTGAATGGTATTGTTTTCCCACCAGGAAATGTTGCCAGTCAGGGACTCGGTTTCTTAGATTATGTTCAGCGACCATCATTATGGACATCTATTATGTAACCATAGTATTTAAATAAGGCACAGAGATGGAGTGCAGCACATACAATGAAGATTTGTATTATAATCACACTAACTCAGGACAGTGGCTACAGTTGCACAGCTTTGTTTTTACATGTATTTATATACTGCATTTAGTATTAGTTGTGTTCACCATCTTCATAGCCTCTTTCATACATGCAAAACATTATCTGAAGTTTGTTTATCTCCCCAATTATAAGAAAGAATACAACAATGATGATGATTACTTTGGTTTGTGTCATATTGTTTTTAACAGCAAAATCATTATTGCAAACTATTAACAAGACAGGAAAACAAGAGCCCTCTACAGCTAGAACTGACAAAACACTTGACATCCATTGCACACAATAAAGTAAAAGAAATGTGTGCTCTTCTACATAACCAGGGGTATGAATAAATAGGGGTTGGGATGGTGGCCTAATGCTTAATGTGTTTGCCTTACAAATACAGGCTGCAGGGTTTGAGTCTCACAAGGGATAATTGGCTAGGTTTAAAATGGCTTGCAAGGGCAGTTAGCCTAGTACTAATCAATGAACCACAAACAATGTAGTAGGTTTGGATTAGATTAAATGCAATGCTTGTCCAGTTTTGTTCCACAAAGCAGTGTGCTATGACATTGAAATACATCCCACTGTCTGTTGAAAAGGATCTAAGCATCTAGCTGTGTTAGTGGATAAGTAACTTTGCATCTCTGCATCCCCTCTGTCTTCATGATTGACTTATTATATTATGTGAAGGCTTTAATAAAAATCAAAAGTATGTACTGCATTCCCTAGATGGTGATCTTATTGATGACACCACTATCTGCATACATTTTGTGACTAATAATTATGCATTGCATGACTGCAAAATAAAGTATAAATTGTGATGTGATTTTCATCTGTTTTAATATGCAAAGCCATGTGACATATAAAATATGTCTGAGCTGAATATAGTTAATGTTTAGTTACTTACTTACTTTAAGAGGTAAGTTTGATTAACCTAGAGGCTCTTTTACATAGATAACATGATCAGACAATACAAGCCAAAAATACAAGTTGTATGTTTATTTGCAAGGCAGTACATATGCAGAGATAGTTATGTAATATCACATTATTGACATATTATGAAGGAGGTAACTGGAGCTGGATATATTAACATATTTAATTGTCTTTAATGGCTACTGAAGAACAACATTTGATGAGTCAGTCACACTTTCTTACATGTAAAATATTTAATTCAACTGAATGTTTATGTTGATGACTTGAGTTACTACATCAGCTACATAAAGACATTGCATTAAAATGGATGCCCATATGGTCTGAAGAAGTAACAATGTCTATAAGGCTGGAGCTGAGGAAGTTATTGTGCAGATTATAAACCACAAAGGCAGTGGATGAGAACAGGTTTACTCACTGCAACTGCATTGCTGACTTGACTTATGTAGGTTCCTAAATTTGTAATTGAAAGAATATAAACTGCTGTACCTTTATACACTGCATAGTTGTTTCCTACTTAATCTATTGTTCATTTTAATGATATGGCCATCTCCATGCTGAAAGGTGCTTCCACAATGTGTAATACCAAAAAAGATTTTGCTTATAGCGACACATGATAATTACATGATGCCAGACTGATCCTGGCTTTGTGAGGTCATAAATCTGTGAGATGCACCTATTTGAAGCTGTGTACTTTCACACTATACTGTAGAAATATATTGATTCCAGGAACCAGGGATTTAAATATCAGACCCACCTTTTTCACAGCCTAGGCACAACAGTGACCTTGGAATTTAAATGATTAAATGGGTGTGGATATAGGATCTGTGTTAGGAATTTGGGTACTCTAAGTGAATTTTATCTATGGGCCCCAACAAAGTTATTCTCATATCATACCAATAGAAGTTATGACATTTCTTTTACAAGGTTCAGACATTCCTTTTGTTCTGCTGCATTGTTGTCCTTTATGTACACATAATACTGCAGGTTAACATTCTAAATCAGAAATGATGCACATACAGGCTGGCTTTCAGACGCAAGGTTACTGCACTATGGTGGTCCTCTGTACCATATCAAGGCAGCCAGTTATATAGAAATGCATTCTGTCCACCATTCATACCAACAAACACCAGATATCTTGCTTCAACCAGTTTTATTGAGGTTTATATATATCAACCACACTGTTCTCAGGCATAATCCTCCCAAGTTTGGTAAATGGAAAACCCACTAAAGACAGGAAGACATTTTTAAATGGCATAGCTATCTGCTTAAATGAGTTGTTCATTGTGGCACATCTGAATGTCGAGGGGAAACAAACCTTGCACTACTGGAAGAAGCTCGCTAACAACTCCCATCCCCAGACCCCCTGAGCCAATAGAAGTCCTGGGAATTTTCTATCTAAACAATCTGCGGGTAAACTAATATGATAAAATGATTTATGCGAGGATGATACTGGAATGAGTTTAAAAGTCTTTGAAATTAAGCTATACATGAGCATGTGACTGTCACTAAAGCCTAAACTTTAAGGATTCATCTCGATGTTTGTGACCTATCCCTAGAAAGAAACTGCAAATGGTGCAGGAATTTTCTTATGCATTTGTGCTCAAATGTCAAAAAATACTATTTTCAAGCAAATACAGCATTCAACTCCCACACAGCCTTTGTTTCTAAAGCCATGTGTTTATTGAGTTTCTCAACTGCAGTAACAGTTCTTACCACAAAAGTTTTTCCACTGTGCTGAGGTTTCTAACAGTGGAAAATATAAGTTAAAAGTAAACAGAGAGGTTGCAGACTTAAAAACAAATTAAAAACTTCTGCACACCACTAATTCCTTAATATGAAAAAAAAAGATGATGAGTGAAGAAGTCAAACTGATAATCAGACTGATAAAATTGTGTACAGTTTAACTTTTCTCTATTTTTTTTAGAAAACTGTGCATCAGCAAAGCTGACAGTGCAAACTGCTATTCATCCACAACCAAATCATTTGGAAAAATGTAATATAAAATTTGCCATGCAGCAACAGAATTACAAATAAACTCCAGTTCTGTGTTTGTAGTATGAAACCCAAACACTGAAGTCTAAATTGATTTATACTAATCCCTACTGCTATTTAAATAACTTAGAAAATAAGCTTCTTAGTTCACAATATGTCTTAGTGAGGCAATGCATTTTCTTTTATGCTCAAATATCTCAAAGGCAATCTGGGTTCTATTAAGTTTCATTTGAAGAAAGAACATAAAACTAACTTAATAAATCATATCTACTAACATCAGGTATGTACTTAAAACAGGATGGCAAACCTTGCTTTCAATATTATAAAGTGAGTGCTTCCTAGTAAACTTCACAAGTCATTAATGAGTATGCAGTGATTTCAAGTAAGGTCACATTTACCAGCAGAGGGAGCATACATTTCAACTGCCCAGATTTTCACAGAATGTCCAGATTTTTGCCTAACAGTTTTGGTCTGTTACTCAAACAAAAATGAGTTTTTCTTGCAAATCACTGAGGATTGAAGTCACTAAATAATAACATACAATTGAGATTCAGACTGTATAACCTTCAGAAAATGCATTTTAACACAAATCCTGATATTCAGGCAACTTGTCAATGTGATAGCTCCCCAGGATAGACAACCTCGCAAAAGGACATGATAATGCATTTGTCGGCATCTAGTTTCAGTCCATGGTTCTGGCACCAGTTATTTGTTTGGGACAAACCTTCCTGTAGGATGACTAACTCATTTGGGGTTTCAATAAGTGCTCCTATCTTGCAGTCATCTGCAAACTTGGTCAGTGAATCTTTTGGTATTAATGTTTACTTCGGAGGAGTAGACACCAAACAGAAGTCCCAGCACTAACCCTGGAGGACTCCATTGTTCTCTGGTCTCTTTATGCAGTTTCATCTGTTCTGATCTCCTGTATCCTGTTAGCCATTTTGAAATCTAGTGGGTGATGTATGGTTTATTCCTTGTATATTTAACTTTTCTATCATTCCCAAATGTGGCATTGTGTCAAAAGCCTTGGCCATGTCAAAGTATGCAGTGAATATTGTTTACCTTAATACATCATTTAGGTGACTTTTTCAAAGATGTCCACCAGGTTGAGTAAGCATGACCCACTCTTGATGAATCCAGAGAAAGACAGTTCCAGTGTTTCAAGGTTCCCTATGTCCTTCTTTATTAGTTCAATGATAAGACTTTCCATGGCTCTGTATGTCAGGTGTGCCAGACTTCTGGGTCTGTGGAAGCCCTACTTTAAGCAGAGGAATGACTGTAGCTGTTCTCCATTTACTTGGTACAAAACCTGAATGGAGGTGGAAGTTGAACAGTGTTGTTAGTGGATGGCTAAATCATAATCTATGCTATTTAAGATGCATCCTGGAATATTGTAAGGACCCAATGATGCAGTGTTTTTAGGTTTTGAAAGTGCATTCAGGACTTGGTCTTGTGTGGCAGCTGGAAGCAAGTCAGTTTCATGTATATCTTGTGTAATAGACAGATAGAGAAAAAGGGGTAAAGTTTGAGCATAATTTATCACGCAGTAGGTTAGCTGTATCTTCAGCCACAGCTTAGGTAACATAGCTCAAAATCAGCTCAGTACATTGCTGCTTTGGGGTTCTGAGATCGCAAACAGAATTAAAAAAGCCTTGCAATTGCCTTTGACTTGGGTTGTTATTTTAGCCTCAGACTTGGCTTTGGTGGATTTTAGTAAACTCCTGAGGTGTTTGTTTATTTCATTGATAGGGCTCTATCATTCTAGGAATTGCTCTTCTTAATGTGGTCAAAATTCTCTTCCTTTTATTGTAAAGCTAGTTGATATCATGGTTCCATCAAAGGGTATTATTTCTGAACTTTGCCCTGTCCTTGTTTCAACAGGTAAAGTTGCATATTTGCAGCTGTCACATCCCAGTATAGTGTGCTGGTGTAACTTTCCATGTCTTTATTGGAGCTTAGTGGGCTTTGTGGAGATTTGAAGCTTGCAAATGTATCCCTTGGGAGTAGGTAATTTGCCTTAGAGAAATTTCTAGAGCTACCTTGGGTAGAAAGAGTCTCTGATTTTAATTTTATTTCAAAGGAGACAGCTTTATGGCAAGACCTAACAAGTGATGAAGATATGCAAATAAATGGTAAACAATGCCACCATATCAGTAAGGACAAGATCCAATATTTTATTCCCCCAGTGGGTACTCTGACTAATTGTTTCAGGGTATTTGTATTAAAAAGGTTCAGGAATCTCTGTGCTTGTGCTCTACTGGTGATGTCGGTTTCCCAGCCTATAGTTGGATAGTTTGGATCACCTAAGAAAATGGTATTGGGTTTAGTACTGAGTGATTCCAGTTCCTGCAGACAGGTGTTGTGGCTTTCTTGGGTAAAATATGGGGTTCTATAGGTAGCTAATATATAGTATGTGATCTTTTTGATGGTTATTTTAAAATGAAAAAAGTCTAGTACATCATGTTGCTTTACCAGCCTTAATGTCAGCCTTCTCTGAATGTAGATTAAGACACTGCCACCTTTTTTCCCTGTGTGCAGAAGCTGCTCTAAATTTGTGGAAGGCATTATAGCCCAACAAAGATAACATGCTCTCAACCATTTTAAACCATGTTTGAGTGTAGCAACTTGGAAAAATGTATTATGGCTGCAATCTATTAGTGCGAAGCAAAATTGAAATGCATTACTGTGGACATTACTTTTCATAAAAATGGACATGTAAGGTGCATACAGCAGTGGCGGCTGGTGACTTCAAATCAAAGGGGGCTGCAGAAGACTGCTGAATGGGTGGGGCCAATAGAAAGGGGTGTGGCCAGCTAGAAAGGGGCAGAGCTATGCTCAAAACCACAAAAATTGGAACTTTAAGTAAATATGCTGCCCTGGGTGCAAATCCATCATTATGAGAGTCCAATCAAGTCAAAAATAAGTGGAGAAAAAATATTTCAATTCATTGGCTACATGACAGCTTACTTAATATTGAGATGGAAACAAAAAGTTTGTGAGGCATGAAAAAATAAATTACTTTTAAATACATTACTGGAATGCCAGTCAAAATCAAGTATAAAAAAACAAGCAGCAGTCAACTCAAACCACTTCTCATTGCACTGCAGTTCTAATTATAATTTATATTCAGGTTTATAAAAGTACCAAGTAACATGCTGAAAGTAGCAATCTCTGTGATACCGATTATCCCCACTTGGAAAAATATTTCTTATCCAAAAAAGTCCTGCTGCCTGACAACAACTATTTACTTGTTTCATGGGGAAAACATGATCAAAGTAAAAAATGAACAGCAAACAACAAACAAGCTCAAGATAAATTGCTTAAATGATTACTGTACAGGGTATGGACCACACATGATAGATTGGCATTCTGTTTAGTTTACAGGTAAAGCCTGCAAAGATGACTGCAAGTCTCCAACAAATGTAATGGGCTTCTGAAAATACTGCCCTTTATTACAAATACTGTCATATGCATTTCAATACGTAAGGTTTATATGTTATCTAATTATGTAAATATTCTCTGCATGGCAACAACAAAAAGGCTTTCAATGTTGATAATTCTTTAACAGTATGCTTATTAAAGCTTACTTGCATCTTACAATCTCAGACAAGCTTACTTGATGTTCATTAAAGCATTGCTACTTAAACACAGGGCAACAGGTACTGCAACGACATGCATTTTCTGAATAATAAGAAGCATAAATCAACAGCGTAAAAATATGACAGAAAACCAGAACATGCTGCAAAATCAAGGACAGATAAAAAGTCATTGTAGTACTTGTGTCTACCTTGGATGGGGGGATAATTTGCACACTTACACTGCATAACTGCTCCTTGCCTTGCTTGGACACATCCAGAGTCACTACATGGGGGAGTGGGGTACAACAAGTATGTCGCAATTTGAAATGCCTCTGGTTGATGGTGATAGCCCTGACACATTTGTCATACCTCTCAACCTCAGAGCAAGAAATCTGGACAAAGTCATAAATAAAAGTGGGACAAAGAACCAAAAATAAGGACAATTTTTAAATATTGCTCTTATAAACGTAGAAAGATAACAGAATAGTAGGTCTTGCATTAGTATGAATTTCCTGAAGGGTATGAAATCTGAAGCTCAAATGTCTGTCATCATTTTCTAACTTCAGTCTTTAATGATTTGCCACTAATTTGCCCGAAAACCACAATTGTATGAAGAACGGACCAAAATGTGATGCAAACATATAAAATAGCCACATAATACAGCTGAGAACCTGTCAAAGAAGGGACACTTGTTTAATATTAGTACTATTAAACTGAGCAGCTGACAAAATAAGAGAATCTACATGCATTTATGAAATAAAAGTAATCTGTAACTTTGATCATTACAGTTATTTATTAATTATAAACCCTCCACGTTTTTTCCAAAATTGCCATTTTTTGGAGGGATTATTAGGGGAAGAGCAACAATTTGAGCCAAAATCAGGGACAGTTGAGAGTTTTAGATATACCTAATTCTATAAAGTGATTTATTTGCAAATACCTCTCAACCTCTTAATGCAGGAAAGCTGGACAAGGCCAAATATATTGGGTGAACAAACAAACAGTACTAGAAATTGCTCTTGTATAAACTTAGGCAGTTGATAGAATAACAGGTCTTGATTTAGCATGCATTTTTCTGAAGGGTATGAAGTTTGAAACTCAATGTCTGTCATTATTCAGTGACTTTATTCCTAAATGATTTGCCAGAAAACCACAAATTTGATGAAGAACAAACCATAAATAAGAAGTAAAAATCTATTCAATCTGGACAGTTGAGAGGTATAGTTCAGCCAGGAGAATTGTGCAGCAGAAATCCTACATGACAGCCTTGGATCCCTAGATGTGGACAATAAGTACCCCCCCCCCAAAAAAAAAAAACGAAGATCTAATAGAAGTGATTGCTTCAGTCTGGCTTCATCACTTTCAGTAGCATTCAGACTCAATCGGTGAAAATATTTAGTAACAAAAAAAGTTTGTGCTTGTAGACAGTTGATTTAACTGGTTCCTAATCGAACACATCCAACCAAGAACTGGGAGGGAGCATACCTAAGCTGATCAGATAATCAATAAACACCTTCCTGATTGTATTAAATTATATTCCTTGCATAATAATTTACAGTTGTTAGAGGGCGTTTTAAATGTATTGTTTTGAACATTTGTCAAGTAAACAATAAAACAAAATGCATGCACCAATAATGGCAAAACTACCCAATTCAAAATATTTCCATAATTAAAGTCTACTCAAACTTCTACAATCCACCAGCATCAGTGAATATGCACAATCACTGCAGAAGTAAAAGTCATCTAAATAATTCCACATTAAATAGATCTGTAACTAATGAAGACATTGCTGCTAGCAAACAACTTTATATTTTATTGTTTCATCTACAAATAAAGTGCCAGTTGCCCTTGAAGACTAAATTGCCTATGTTACATTACACAAATGATAAGCTAGTGATATTACAATAGGGAATGGATGGCAAACTGATAACAGGTTCATAGTTACTAGGTATCTCCACCAAAGAGGACATTCTCAGGACTGCAGGATCCACCTCCATTTAAAATTACAACACAGTACAGTATCAGCAATGCATCTAAATACTTTTGGAGTAGAACCCACAGCCTTCTGCAGCAAAAGCGAGTATTCAACCTGTTATGCTATTAACAATGCAAGCAGACATAGCATAAACAACACTAAACTTCTCTTCCCTGAAGCTTTCAGCTCCTTGTAAAACCCACTCAACACTCAACTGTATCTTTCAACTTTGCAGCACAAGGAATCTGGAAAAATCAAAATTTATTGGGGGGTGGGCAAAAGCCCAAAAAACAGGGACATGTTAAACAGTGCTTGTATAATCTTGGAAGGTTGCTAGAATAAACTGCTGTGTTACCACCATGCATTTTGTTTCCAAGACTTGGACCCAGGACCCTGTGTACTACAGTCAGAGCAACATATCACTATGCCAAATCAGCTGTTTTGTGAAAGACAGGAAGACCTACACTTAAATGGATATCATTTAGTGAATTCTATTCTCACCATAGCTCTCAACCTCTTAGAACAAAACACCTGGACAAAGCCAGTAATGGGGAATACAGCCCCCAAACATATTCAGTGAATTCAGTTCTCAACATAGCTCTCAACCTCTTAGCACAAGTAACCTGGGCAAAGCCAATAATGGGGGAAGACAGCCTCAAAAGTAGGGGCAAGTTTCAAATATTTCATCTTATAAACTTAGAAAATTGCTAGAATACAAGGTTTTGTGTTACCATGTATTTTCTGAAGAATATGAAGTCTGAAATTCAAATGCCTGTCATTTAGTGAATTCAGTCCTTTACCGATTACAAAAATCCAGAAAACCACAGATTTTATGAGGAACAGAACAGAACAAAATATGAAGCAAAAATCTGAATCACTTTTGCTAGTGGTGGTGGTAGGGAATTCAGGCACTTGCTACCTGTACCCAAGGTACACTGTTTCAGCTTGAGTAACTATAGCCACCAGGTAAATTTAACTGGGGCATTTTACACACACACACTCCCTTGCAGCAGTGAGAGCACCAAATACAAATAGCTATCCATCCAGGAACTTACCGAGCATGTATGCGACAGATAATTACTTTACATTTCTTTTTTCTTTCATTTTACAGTAGGGGGCTGCAGTCCTGCAATCCAATAGCACAAGCTGCCCCTAGCATGCAGTCAGAATAGTGGGCTGTCTGTTGATGAAAATTACTGACCCTGCTGTAATCTGATTAATTTAAACTGACATTAATCTGGTATTTGTGTCAGGCAAGCTAGAATATCTTACTGTGGCAGTTTTGTTTTTAATCACAGTCATATGCCTGAGATGTAAACAGTCAACGAAGTAACTGTAACTGATGGGCACAGAGGATGTCTGTGGTTGAAAGTGACTTAGCCATCTTGTCTGATTACAGTTAAGCAATCACTGATCTGGCTTGGTAGGAGCGGTGTGCTTGCTGAAATTAGTGTAAAATTATTATTACTATCACTTATGTTTGTGTGTTTTGGGGTGGATCATGTTTATTTTGTGAAAGACATAGCTTATTGATTTTCATTTGTAGGCACTCAAAATATTGGTGGCATATACACTACACTTCTGGCTTGCAGTAAAAAAAAACAGTTTGTACATAATTATCTCTAAAAAATAAGTTATGAAATCCATTACAGAACATCTAGATCCTTAGCACCTGTGGGGTCTCAGGGCTCCCAGACTCCTGGCTTTTTAAGGGGGATATTGTTCCAGGCTTACTAGGGTCACCCCATTCTTAATCTCTGAAGGGCTCTGTCTTATTTTAAGCCAGTCTTTTTCTCAAAGTACATATCTGAGACTGGAAAAAGTAGTATCTTGTCATCCCTGTAAATAATGAGACCATAAAAATGATTTTAACAATTGTCTCTGTAAATGCTGTCATTCGGGGTGATCCAATGTATTTGTCAACTTGGAGGAACAGGGTAGACAGCTCTGTGTGCCTCTACCAGGTGGTCTTTATCTTCCCCTCTGGGCTTCTGAATACTGTCTTAGATATTATCTACCCCATAGTGGCTATTTTAAGTGGAGGTAGTCTTCTACACTTGCCGACCTAACAAATCCCAGTCAGGCCTCCTCAGTCTGGCACTGCTCATGCAAGAAGTTTAAACAAGAAAATGACTACCTTCAAAATTTTCAAGATACTTAAAATATGCATATTAGTGTAATTACATAAATTTGGTTTCAGTGTAGTGACAGCATTCCTTCTTTTTCCAGGGCTAAATGTCTATTACTGATTCAAATTCCTTGATGATGGTGGATGCATTCTCAGTGGGGATATGTTCATATTCATTTTCTGTCTCCTCACCTTATAACTATTCCAGCAGGGTAATGATCTAGTACTCCTACATATCCTGGAATCTAGAAACAATCCAACTGTAATATTGTTAATTGTGCAACTTTTTCCATGTCTCCCACCTCCCACAACACATTCTTGCTGGGACAATTCATCTATCCATCAACAAATTAGTACATTTCCACCACAAATAGACACAGAGTTGTTGAACATTATTAATACCAACATTTTAAATGATTACTTTCCCCAACCAGGAGTTCAAATCCAAATTATTATTTTAAATATACAACCTCCACACGCATAGTTGCCCCTTTATTAGTCAAACCAGATGAACATGCTCTCATTTCATTTTGTAAGATCTCAGCCTAAGATGCTCTACAATCTGATTGCTGTCAGTGATTTCTTCAGGGTCAGTCTTCCAGCACTCAGTGACAAACTTATGGAAGATTTAAAAGCATTTCACTCAGTGGGGGACTTCATAGCAAAAGCAAACACATATACAATTGATTCTACTCCCACCTAAACTCCTACATAGATTTGTAGGTTCATAGGTAGCTACTAGGCATACAGTCTGATAGACCATTGAAAAGCCTACTCCATTTTTCCCAATTAACACAGAGCACTAGCTGATTAAGTGATTTTTAACAATCTGTCATACAGTAGGCAAAGCAGCTTGTTAAAAGGCCATAGCAGTAATCCTCTGTACTAACTGCCAGACATACACCAAGGACTATATCCCCATCTGTCACAAATAAAGTGGAACATTTAGGCACATTATGAACAAATCTTTAAAATAAAAAGGACAGAAAAAAAGATTGTTGGCTTAGAAATAATCTCAAACTACCACAGGCTACAGCTGAATTGAAAAAAAAAAACAGCAAAGAATCCAGGTGTACTATCAAAATCTACAAATCCAAGTACAAATTAAATATTGCTACTGCATCCAAAGGTAATCCCCCCCAAAAAATTTAACTATGTCAGGAATGTTAGGAACAATACACAGCACTATACCAACCTGATCTCCAGTGACACCTGCTTTTCTGACACAAAGGATGTCACCATCTTAATAATGTATAGAATTAGTTCACTCTTCTCACAGAGGGCCTCAACATCATGTTAATGTATAGAATTAGTTCACTCTTCTCACAGAGGGCATCACCATCATACTAACGTATAGAATTAGGAAAAGAAAAAATGTCAGTGTCACCACCATGGACCAACGTAAAATAAACCAAGAAGTCTTTAATGTCCAACAACACGATAAAAACAACAAGTCCCCTTATTGCAAATGATAAGTGCTTTTGGGTTTTTCCTACTTCAGATTGTATAATAGGAAGGGGAAACTCTACATTTAAAAAAGGTATAAAACACCAATCAGGCATCAATGTTAGGACCAGCCCCTTGTCATTATCCAATGAATAATTGCACCAATGAAAGACTTTGAAGGGAGACACTCCTTCTATTCAGCCAATCACTGTTTTCCTATTCTTTAACATAGGTTTTAATGGTACTATTGCATTAAGTCCTGGTGATCTATCTGCCTTCAAGTTTATAATCCATTTAGCTTTGTTTCTCTCAGTATTATTTGTGATATCTCCTTGTCTCATACCTCAAAAAGTAATTTCAATGGCTTGAAATTTAAAGTGATGTGTTGGAAGTTGTGCAACATGACATGCTAATGCATTCCTGTTGTCTACATTCCGAATATCACGAAGATGTCTTAAGATTCTATTTTTGAACATTTGGTCTGTTTTTCCAACATAATATGCTGAACAAACCTGACATACTGCAAGATAAACCAGATGTTGTGTGCGGCAGTCAGCATAACAAAAAAACGAGTATACTTTCCTAGTGGTGGGATGCCTAAAAAAATTGCTGTGTCTATACTGCTACATGCAGAACACCTTCCACAATGAACTGCACCTTTTTTCTTGCTGATAGTCCTGTGAGAGAAACCATCTTTCATACAGAGTATGCGCTTTAAGTTCTTTTTGTTCCTAAGAGTAAACTTAGGAGTACCACCTACAATTTCACGCAGCTTGTTATCCTGTGTAAGAACAGGCCAAAATGTTTTATTATCTCACATACTTGCTTGTTATCATTTGTGTAGGTTAAAATTAAATTAAGTGGGTCTTTTCTGGGAATATTGCTTTCAGTTAACCCATTACTAGCACTGTCTCTCCTATGAAGAAAATGGAAGCCTTTGTCTTTCTTAAGTTGAGCCCTTTTCTCAACACTGATGGTGGTATCTTTGAAGCTGTAACCTCTTTGCCCTAAATTGGCTTGAAGTTGTTCTAGCTCTCTATGATACTCAAATTCTTGAGTGCATAACTTGTAAATCCTAGTTACTTCATTCACCCTAATATTCTTAGACACATGCTTAGAAAGTAAACTACTTTTATATAAATAGTGATTTTTTTTCCATGTCTTTCCTATGTATAGTAGTATTGACCTTTCTTTCTTGATCTAAAAACACCTTCACATCTAGAAAATCAATGCTTGCAGGAGAGCTTTGAGCTGTGAATTTTAAAAAGGTGGTAGTTCCATTCAGATAAATTACAAAGTTCTAACATATAGAATTAGTTCACTCTTCTCACAAAGGGTGTCACCATCATACTAATGTATAGAATTAGTTCACTCTTCTCACAGAGGGCGTCACCATCATACTAACGTATAGAATTAGTTTACGCTTCTCACAGAGGGAATCACCATCATACTAATGTATAGAATTAGTTCAATTTTCTCACTCGTATCCTCTCCTTAATCCTCCTCTCCCAACATTCAGTCTGTTCTATTACAGATATACTAGTACATCTTAAAATCCATCTCCAAAGCCAAAAGAACCAGTTCCATGGGTCTAGACAACATAACAAAGGACTCCTTGCCAGTGTTGTGCTAGTTACTTATAAAAGTAATAAGTTACTATTACTAGTTACTTTTCAGTGAAAGTAATTTTTTTTTCTAAAAAAGTAATATATTGCTATTACTAGTTACTAACTAAAGTAATGCTTTATTTTTACATAAGTATAGTTTATCAAGTATAATACTGAGATTTACTCATACAAGTAAGCACATACATATGTGTATAATTAAAGTTATATACACAATGTTACAATGATGATGAATAGCATTTAACAGTTGAGAAACTTCAGCAGACTAATCTTTATAGCTGAGCAGCACAGTGGTTCAGCAGTTAGCATTGTCACATCACAGTAACAGGTTCTCCAGTTCAATTCTCGGCTGGGGTACCTTCTGTGCGGAGTCTGCATGTGCTCCCTGTATTTGCAGAGGTTTCCTCCAGGTGCTCCTGTTTCCTCCTGCATTCCCAAGAAATGCTGCAGGTGGACTGAACATTCTAAATTGGCCCTAGGTGTGAGTGTGTGCATGCATGTGCCTTCTGAGGAAGGTTGGGTGTCGGGCTTGCAACTGAACACCATAAAACTCTACTGCCACTTGTTCTGTGGACTGATGATCTGCCATGATGACCTCTAACAGGAGCAGCCAAAAGGAGAAGATGACAACTAGTCTTTATAGCTAGAGAGTCAAAAATATTAACTAAACCAAACCATACACAGCCAGCAGTTATAAAACCTATCACATTTTGTCTGTTTTCAGCAAATAAAAATCAAAACCTAAAAATAATTTTAAATATAACATACCAGAAAATTGTCAAGACAAAAGTTGGTTGATCATAGATCCACCCGAAGAGTCATGCCTTGTGCAGTGGGTTGGGGTGTGGGGCGTTAAACCAATGAGTGGTGAGTTCAATTCCGACTGACAGCAGTATGAAGAACCAATGCCATTTCTTATACAGCAAGTTAAGGATATGATCTCTAGCAGGATAGAATTGTCCCAGTGTTGGGTGTGTTTTAGTGAGTAAGAGTCCCACAGTACCAGGGCAGGGTCGGAGTATGGACACCATTTGCTTTCACCTCCTTGCAGTGCTAGAAAAATGAAGTAAATTATGCTCCAGACTAATTCTAATGATCTATTATGAATCATACCTCTCAACCTGGAAACATCAAAGGCCCATAAAAAGTAAGTACAACTGGCCTAAAATCTGGACAATAATCATTATAAAATTTGCATGTATAATGATGTAACTCTGCCTACTCCAATGGAATTGTGGGATACCAACATTCAAATAATTGTCAATATGTTCCCCAATTTAACATTAACTCTGAAAATATACATTCACACAGAAACACCAGTCCTTTTACAGCATTAACATAAAATCTTAAGGGAAGCAGAAGGCAATAGCCATGTAAAACACTTTGTATTTTACTTTCTGCCCTACCACACTTCTAGCATATACACACTGATATCATATTATCTCCACCCTTACAGAAATTTGTTAAAATAACATACATCAGTAACTGTAACATATATAAAAGAATTGTGTACTCTATTAATCTTAATAGGAAACTAAAGTCTGTCATAACAATCATTGGTATAACATGCCACTGTTCTTGTCAATATGTGAGCATCAGTTCAATCTGATCAATAGATAAAATAAATCTGATTCGGAAACCTTCTGCTCTTATAGTTATGTAAATACTAATGTGCATTAGTGGGTTTTGTAAACAAATCTGGTAGCTGCTGATGCTGGGCACTGACTTGTACCTCTAACTGTCGCCAAAAGGCAGGACACCGGTAAACTGACAATTCTCCAAATCGTGTGTGAGTATATATAATATGAAATATGTGTTTATGTGTGTGTGTGTGTGTGTGTGTGTGTGTGTGTGTGTGTGTGTGTGTGTGTGTGTGTGTGTATGTGCATGTCCTCTTATAGATTGGCACTGTAACCATAATTTGTTTGTCTACCTTGCACCCACTGCTTGCTCTGAGGAGCTCCTCCACCCCCCTCACAACACTGAACTGATTAAATTAAATATCAGAGAATGACTGAGTAAAACAGTAAAGTAATGTTTCTGTAATGTATAAAATAACTAAATTATAAAGCAGTAATGCTGTACTCATTATATATGTAGAAGTTGCAGCAGAATTGTTCTTTAAGAGCACAGCAATATGTGCTTAAAATACCACATTAAAAATATTGTAAAATGTTTCACAGTGAAATGTGACGTACTGTTAAATGTCTTGTTTTATTAAGCAGCACAAATAATACCACATATATGTAGTGAAACAGCTGTGATCAACACTGAAACATGTGATAGCAAACATTTGTTAGATAAGATATGTATACCAGCATCAAGAGTGTGGTATCTTGGGGAATTAAATTTATTCTGTGGTACGGTTATCTCAGACTTAATATAATTAAGTAGCACCGGTGTGGAGGAGGCCCTTGCTGTTTGCAGCATTCCTCTTTGATAACTGCATCACTTAGTGTTTAATGCAACTTCAAAACAATACAAAATAATAGTTTTTAAATTTAAAACAATAAATTGGTACTTTCTAAATTATGCAGTACTATACCTCTCTACCTCTTAGCACAAGAAATCAGGATAAAGACTAGCATAACGGGAAAACAAAGGCCCAAAAATTGAAACAGAATTTAAAATATTGCTCTTTTAAATTTAGAAAGCTAATAGAATAACAGGATTTGTGTTAATATGCATTTTATGAAGGATATGAAGTCTGAAACTCATATATACATTGTTATTTAGTGACTACAGTCCTCTCTATTTTACCAGAAAACCACACATTTTATGAGAAACAGACCAAAACTATGAGGCTAAATATGGACAGTTAAAAGTTGTTACACACATACACACAGACACACACATTCTCTCTTCTCTTACACACATGTACACACACATACACACACACACACACACACACACACACAGACACACACACACACACACACACACACACACACACACACACACACACAGACACACACACATCTATCTTTTCTCTGCTTTCACACAGCCACATACTCATACACACAACTACTTTCTGACACAGCAACATGCAAGCAACTTTCATATGAATGGCTAGTTTAAATTACATAAACACACACAAACACTATTTCTCTCATACAGATAAATGAACCTCCAGTTTAACTAACAGACAGACTCGTACACTCATGCACTCACTCACACTTACCTCGGCATGGCTAGTTTAAATTCCGCAGTAAGTGAGGACTAAGTTTACATCCATAGCACGCATTAGTAGTCACACTAAAGTTGAAGTTACTACCTTTCAGTCCTAAAGCAGACGTTAAATGCTGGATTTCATGGCAGCTGCTTTTGCCTTTATTAATTTTGCAACTTAAGATACCTAGTATTCTCAAACTTTAATTATGGCATGTATGCTTGTAGAGGACAGTTAAAATATTTTCCTATTCTACTCATGGACTTACTAACTTGTTTGGCTCTGTTAGTTTCTAAAACATGTATGAGCTGCACTTGTGTTATTTTAACGCAACACCACACTTGTGCAGAATTCCATGGGTTACGTCAGTCAAGTACAACTCTAATTATTGTCATTATTAGTTGATGGCAGTGTACTACTCTTTCTCAAAAATATTTTAATTCTTGATATCCTTCAGAAAATGCACACTAATGCAAAATGTGTCATTCTAAAACTGTTCTAAGTTTATAAGTGCTCTATTGAAAATTTGTTCCTGATTTCAGACCATTGTCCCCCTCCACACATTATGTTTGGCTAATGGCTGTTTAAAATTTTTTGTGCTGAAATGCCAACTGGGTGGGAGGGTGGCATAATAGTTAAGGTGTTTACATTACAAATACAAGGTGCAGGGTTTGATTCTCACATGCAGTAATTGGCTTGGCTTAAAATGGCCCACAAGGGCAGTTAGCTTAGTATGAACCTATGATCCTATAGTATACCAGTCCTGTGGGGTAACAACTCTTAAACTGTGCTTCTTTACATCAGGGAAACATCTGAAACACAAACTAATTAACATGATGTCCACTTTACAATCAGCAGGATAATATGCAATTGTACCTACCAATTACTCCAGATTTTGCCTACATTTCTTGCCCTGCCTCTGGAAAATGCTTTTCTGTTAAATTGTTGAGGATGTCAACAATTCAGTTTATCTTATAGTTCAAAATGCAGACTGACACAACATCTGTTAGTGAATTAGAATAATGGATGCCTGAATCTGAATCCTTATACCCCTCATCTGGCATTATCTACATGTGGGTCATGTAATCAATGACATTGGCAACTGTTCCTGTAGTCAGTAAGGAGTAGCAAATGGTCCTCTTTAAAGGAGAATGCTATCATCATGGAGTGTTTCTTTTTTTTTTTTGAAATTGAAGCCTCTTAAAAGTGTGATGGTTCCAACAACCTTGTCTGCATGCCAAAATTGGGATTTAATGGGGCCAGTAGAGAATTCATGGCACCATATTATTTTGATCCCAAAACTGAGAAATGCAGAGGAATTTGGTACAGCTGAGAGGTATGTTATGAGTTCTACTTGCTATGAGTTGTGCCAACATGATAATGTATTTTTTTCTCCAAATTTTCCCTTCAAAGTCTCTATTACCTCCTAACATCTGATTACTACCCATACTATCCAGTGCCCCCGGAAATTTTCTATCGTTCTTTAGGGGGCTTTTATCGTCCATGTTAACAATCACCAGATTAAGCAAAAGTACCTCAGAAGTAACTTACATTTAAGTTACTAGTTACTAAAAAAAGTAACGTATTACTATTACTTTGTTACTATTTTGAAAAAGTAACTAGTTATATTACAGGTTACTAGAAACTATAATATATTACAGTAGTATATTACGTATTGTAATATATTACTCCCATCATTGCTCCATGATGGCTTAAAGTGCTGTCTCACTGAGTCCCTCTTAAACTTGCTCATTCTTATCCTGTCCAATAAGTATGGGCCCAAGACCTGGAGGACAGCCATTCTGGTACCCCATACCAACTGTGACCCTACTACCAACCCAGGGAACTATAGACTAATTAGCCTTACAAGTATTATTTCTAAAATAATGAACTATATCTGTACCAAATCACAAATAGTGATATTAGCAGCTTACATGCCATTTATCGTAACTAATTTGACTTAGTTAAAGGAAGGTCCTACCTGCTAAATCGGGTAGATCTGTTTTAGAAGCTGAAAGGTAAGGTGAACAAAACAGTGGTATGACCACTATTACTGTATGGTACAGAAACTTGGGCAGTAAAAGCAGACCAGTCAAGGAAGCTAGAGATGATGGCGATAAACTGCCTGAGATGAGTGTTAGGATGCACACTGTGGGACAAATGAAGAAATGAAGACATCAGAGCAGAAGCCAGTGTAGCTCTAATTACAAAGAAGGTCAAAGAGAACAGATATTGGTGGTTCAGACACAAGTGCAGAAAAGCAGAACACAATCTAGTTAAGACAATTTAGGAAAGACAGGAAGAAGACAAGAAGAAACTGTGTCCAGCAATGAGATGGACAGATTGTGTGAGAGGAAATGTATGACTGTAGAAGAAGGTAGATGACACAACGCCCTGACCCTATGCAGAAAATGGAAAAGGGGGCTTGATGATGATGATGAGATCTGATTTCTGACATGCAAGTTCTAGCTATCTGTTAATGCATGACACTCAGATATTGATCCACTTCTAGGATCTCCTGCAGCACATACATTAATCTTTGTTTCCACTTATTATCCATATTTTCAAATTTATGTTCATATTATCATAAATGAAAAATGTTCATGTTACTGAGGTGTATGGTGTGAAACACCAATATGGAAGACAGGATAATTCAATGCCAGTATTGGTTTATATCATACTATACTGGAAAGAGTGTTAGTTATTTGTTAGTAATTATGACAATAAGCAATATTGCCATATAAGTGACATACAAACTACTGCATGATATTACATGAAACCTTCAATGTTGTTGGAGAAAACTGTCATTGACAGCTGTACTTTATGTTGCACATCTTGAAAGATATACCCTAGGATTCGGTAAGGTTCCATGCAGGGATAGCTTATTCCTGCACAGAAATGACCATTTAAGAGCAGCACAGCAGCGCGCCATGCATAGTTATGAAGGCGCACTGCCTCTGCTCCTAAATGGACACAGAGCATAGACAAGTGCAGGGTGTGTATCTGAGAGTAAAGTTCTCACAATATACATGCCCCTGCACTCAAGAATTGCCATCCGGCAATTACAATGAGTGAGAACACACATAGGAGGGTTGCATACCTCTCAGCTGTTCAGATCTTCACAGAATGTCCAGATTTTTTATTCATACTTTTGGCCTGTACTTAATTTGTCCTGGCAAATTACTGGGATGATCTCAGGATTGAAGTAATTAAATAATGGCATACATTTGAGTTTCAGACTCCAAATCCTTCAGAAAAGTTATATTAAAACAAATCCTGTTACTCTAGCAACTTACTTAAATTTATAAGAACAATATTTAAAATATGTCCATAGTTGTACCTCATTTTGTCAAGTTTTGTCCAGATATTTTGTATGAAGTGGTTGAGAGGTATGAGGGGGTTGCTAGGATGTCTGCCAAATCTGTAGATGCACGCAGAAATTCACAGCAATAAGGGAAACCTGCCCCCTCCTAGAGAAAATAGCACTAGAATTGTTTTTTATCAAACAGATTAAATTATAGCTGCGTGGGTTTGCCCATTGCTTAGCTATGCATACTGTAGCTTAAATAGCACAAGAAGATAAATAGCAAGATGCATTCAATTGAAGCAATAGTGTAGTGGTCAGAGCATTCACTTTGCAAACAGTCATTTCCGATTTGATCCTCACTGTAATAAATTCCATTTTCCATGTGAAAGCAATTCATGAACATTTTTTTGTATAACCTACTAAATAGCATATATTTGTGAACTGGAGTACGGCATTAAGTGCAGATGTGAGGTGTCATTGTAATAATGTGGTAAAATCCACAGATAAATACAAGTGTCCCATACAGTATATGTACACATGAATCAGGGATATTAAACAAAGTTATAATGTGTAATGAATGATAAACCCATGCCATACAGCAAATAGTGTAAAATATGTATAAAGTGTCCAAATCTACCACTTTCCCAAGACCCATGTTTCATTTCTTTCTAAATTAGTGCGGGAGTAAGCACTTTTAAGTAGTAGTATGCGGGTGTAATCCTGTTTGTGTGGGAGTAAGCAATGCACACACAGGTTAAGCAATTCTGATGCTAACTCTTTGCAAGCATATTTAACTGGAAGTTAGCATTGCTTACCGTCACACAAGACAGTGCAAACCTGCTTAAAGCTGCTCAAAACTGCCTTAACCACTCTGTATCCAACAGCCTTTGCTCTGCCCAGCAACAAAATAAACATCCCTTGCAGGTCTTGAACCCAGGAACCTGTACACCATAGTGGCAGCAGTTAACCTCTAAGCCATCACAGCTGTGAAGACAGGTGTTGTTTTATCCAATATATCTGTCAGTACAAATACTGAATAATATTGAACAACTGCTCTGATATCTACATTTCTCCACCCTCCTCATCTAACTTTTCAGTCTCCTCTCATAACAACACCACCATCACACCCAGCAGTCACGCCAAACTGCTAGGCCTTGAAATTGACAATAGCCTTAAATTTGACATTCATATCTCCCAGACCATAAAAAGAGTCCACAGAAAAATGGGCCTACTCTATCTCAACAAACAGTTTCTCACCAGTCACTCTAAGGTTAACACAGCCAGGACACACCTCCTTTCGACCCTACTTTATGCCTCCCCCATGCTTACCAATCTCCAAAAAACTGAGCTCAACAAACTAGATACCTGCTACAATAAAATAGCCAAAATTTGCCACAGGATCACCTTCTAGAACCCACCATTGTGAATGCCTAAAAAAACTCAACTGGATAGAACTCCCCTTGACCCTTCAAGTCAACCAACTAGCACTTGCTCACAAAATACTACATCAATCAGGCAACACACCAGCCCTGCAGCAACTACTCCAGCCTTACACCATTATGAGATACCTGAGAT
>NC_056729.1:137749352-137809352 GCF_019279795.1 Protopterus annectens
AAATGGGGATATCACATAAATACTGGAATAGTTATCCTCACACAGTTTATGCATTCACACACTCCTGTCTGTCCTGACACATAATAAACAGAGGAGCAGAGGTCACAAGCCCACATACTACCCACTAGTTAGTAACATACATCTGTACAGCATCCCACTGCTTTTACAGAAATACACAACAGTTATGGTGGCCTGGCAGCAGTAAATCTGACAACTATTTGGACATAACATCACACTGGGTAAGTACACTGAGCTGCTAGGCATGTCACAAAGCTCTGTGAAAACTACAGACAGACTGTTGCAACACTGACCTACATTTCTTATGGGGGAATACACATGTACCTGCAAATATGCAGGCTCTACAGGCATGTAACAGCATGGAGTAACAGACACCTGTATGAAGGCACATACCCACAACCAATCTGAACACGGCCACAGCCACATATGGTAAGCGTACTTAATATTACAGTATATGGACTGTCTGATCAACACCATCCTCGTATGTGCCACTCACACACTAACCCTACATATTCTGGGCCAATAGACAGTGTATTCCTATGCCTGACTGTGGTGTGGGACATGTATGAGTTTGGCCCTACAAACATGTACACCGATAGGGTACCATACACTGGAGCAGCATGCAACATCAGATAGAACAAGATCAAGAACAATGACATCTACCACAGTCTGTACACAGGCCAAGGTACATATTCGCAATACACACTCTGTCAACAATCACCATAAGTACACAGACCTCACTACTGTACATACTAGAACAGAATGTCCAGGTTTTGTCCTCAAATATAAGCCCTATTATATATAACAGGTCTAGCAGTCTGATATCTCATTGGCTTGTTATCAGGTATGATGTCAATAAATAATGGTGTACTAAACATATGCACCTCTTACTGCAGGACATATGTACAAAGGTTGACAGTCGTGGCTGAAGGCACAAACACAGGGCCAATATTGACATGTTGCTGTGATAACCTCATACATTTACTGGTGTAACGGTTGTTGTGACATATGTCTTCTGAGCAATATGAAGTCAGTAACTCTCCTGGCTGTCACCATGTACCGACTGCAATCCTCAGACTATGCTACTGCATTTCTGAAGATAGGTCATCTGTGATTAAGGCAACACATGTAAGACTATAAACAATGGCCAGTCTGCAGATAGCCCTACAGGTGAGAGTTTCCTCAGCCACAAAATACTGTCATGAAGGGTATTAAATCATGTACACCAGCCATATCCACACAAACCCCGTTAAACCAACATTACTTCAAATGTAGAAGAGCAAGACTTACATTCTGTCCTCATGTCTGGAACACCCCCCTCCTGTTTGTTGGCCTGTCTCCACAGTGTATGTTGTAAGAGGTATATCCCACTACCCTCTGTGATGCTGTTTGCCAATCATTGACATGAAGTCCTGCTCACAGTGAATGAAAAGGGCCAACACCCGCATGATGATCCTAGTTATAGGAGTGTGTTTCCATGCAATTGGCTATGGGAATGTTACCACAGCTGTTCCACATGCAATCAGCTAGTGGGGACTGCAATTCATGCACAGGCCATCAGCTGATCATGAACATCACTTACAAAATGCAAGCTGCTGCTTAAGCAAAGCAGGTGTACTTTTTCCACATCCACCAGAGAGGGAGTGAGAGAGACAGACAAAGACAAAGTACTGGGATAAGAGAGTAAGAGCTAAGCATGTTTGTGTAACAAACTTACCAGTACAGGGTTTCAAACCTCTGTCTGACTATGTATTGCTATTACATTTTTATGCAGTTACTGTATGCTCCACAGAGCTTACATGTCGGAGAGTTGTCCAAAGATATATCTGAAGGTGAGTTACATCAGAAACAGTGATAAAGGAGGGACAACTTAGGTGTAGTACATGTGCCTGTCCACAAAAGCAGGTGTCAAGGACGACACAACCACACTCTCTCAGGGACTCACACACATTATCACAGTTGGCAGGGTCAGGATTAGAATTCCTAACTAACTAGTTTGCTACACTACATTATTATGCAGGTATCACATGCACCACAGAGGTTATCAGGCTGATATATGGGCAAAGGGTATGTCAAGGTAACTGACATCAGAAGGCATGCTTCAGTAGGGCAATGTGAGGTGTAGTGAGTGTAAATAGCTTCCAAATCATTAATCTCCACACACACACACACACACACACACACACACACACACACACACACACACACACACACACACACACACACACACACACACACACACACACACACACACACACACACACACACACACACACACACACACACACACACAGATTTGCCAGTACTGACATGCATGGGTTCATTGCTTCACAGGTGTGTAGTGGTTGACTGTGCCAGAAGGCTGTACAGGGCTAGACAAAGGGTATACCTTGACATCATGCCACGTGACACTGATCTGCATTGTGGCTTAAGGGTGTAGTCCGTAGATTGCCCCACACAGGTGGATACTGTATTCACCATCCACTCATCTGGATTACTACTGTGGGTGGCCAGTGCTGTGCAATGCTTGCCATGTATGTGTTCTATATTCTATAACATGGATGATGTCTGGGATGTGCACATGTCCCACATGCATGTTCTGTGACATATGGAAGTGTACCTGGAATGTCTGGGGCATGTTGTGTGGACAGATTGTTATCATCTGATGTGGCATTCCTGACCTAATGTGGTGAGAACTGGCTATGGAACTGAGGTTGATCCTGTACCTACATTGACA
Organism: Protopterus annectens; assembly: GCF_019279795.1. Taxonomy (NCBI): domain Eukaryota; kingdom Metazoa; phylum Chordata; order Ceratodontiformes; family Protopteridae; genus Protopterus; species Protopterus annectens. The sequence continues at coordinate 137,752,108 of NC_056729.1, forward strand.
GCATGATACATGTATTCACTGGTCTTAGTGGCATCTGTCCATACAGGGCATGTGTATAAGGCATGGTATTTCTTTTGTGGGTTACATTTGCTGACACTACAATTGTTGCAGGTGTCCAGAGGGGAACATAGCAAAGGACCACTGTAAGCAATTATTTGCCTATTGTAGGGGTGGAAGAGGGTGCCATGTCCTCTGTAGTCCACTGCAATGACACCATGGTTACTATCTGTGGGCAATATGCCGGGAACTACCAACATAGTGGTTGTTGCCTAGCCAAGTGTGTTTGTGTATGAGACATGGGTGGAGAGTGTTCTCTGGGTATTACAAGGGTTGCCTATATTGTTCCCCAATCTATAATGTCACATGTAGGGGTATGGATTGTCTACGCCAGCCTCTCTGCTGTTTGAGATCTGTTGTCCTTGTAAGGTGGACATTGTGACATATAATAGGTCCTCCATATAAGAAATTTGCAAACCCACCCCACAATGAGCAGCTACCCCCAGACAGGATACTGATGACAAACACACACACTTGACAGTGCTGAGATTCAGACCCCTACCTAGTTATGCATTGCTACTACAGTGTACTACATTTATTGTACACGTCATGGAGCTTATAGGGCTAGTCTTTCCCCAAAGGTGTATTTCAAGGTGAATGACATCAGCAGGCTTGCCAAAGTAGGGCAATGGGGAGTGCACTGTGTGTCAATGGGCCATAAACCATTCATCTGGAAGCACACACACACAACACTCAGTCACACACAGGTTTACATTTAACAGGAACATGTATACAATAGCTAGACGAATAATGACTTGTACAGTCACGTTACACAGTTATCACAAGCACCACAGACACTATAGTGCTGAGGGATACCAGAAGCAAATGTCTACAATGATTGACATTTGCACATCATGTGGCATTGGCCAATTGGATGTGTGCTGGGTGGGACAGGCCTCATGATGGGAAGCTCTTTGTCACTGTCTGTCACTCTCTTCCACACATCTATGTATGTGTAGGTTTGGCCTATTATAGTGTATTGTCCTTGGATATATGTGTGTATTCCTATCCAATGTGTGTGCAAAGCATGACTGGTGTGCAATGTGGAGTGTGTGCACAAACATCTGTGACTAACACATATGTATAGTCCACTGTTGTTGCCAGACATGGGCTTCATTTCTATGTGTGGGAGCATGCCCAGTATGAACTTCTGTATTAAATGTGTGACTCCATTCCAGGTAGGTTGTACTTCAGTGCAGGCTTTTGTGTTCCACATCTATAGCTAGCAACCTGTTTCTGCAGGATATCTGTAGATCAGTTGACAATATGGGGTCACAATGGGCAAAGGATAGTGGGATACTGTAACTAATTGTGTCTGTGCTGCTTCTGATACATGGTTTTGGTGTTAGCAGAGATATTAAGACATATGTACTGTTTTACACTGTGATGTTTTATGTCATCAGCTACTGACAGATATACATATTTGCTTGCAGTGATTTCCTGAGGAACGCAAGATGAATGAAGATGTGGCCAGTATTGTGGTCTGCAGCCTACATATTCTTGCACAATCATGCCATTCTGGAGAGGGAGGTGCAGACACTTGCTGATGGGTCTGTGGTCAGCACCATGGTACTGTGGTGGCTGAGGATCCCATGCTTGTACATCCATCAACGTGACAGCATGGCGGTATCCTGCTGTTGACATACCTCACAGCTGTACAGATTGACACAGGTTACCCAGAGGCAGGGCTCATATTTATGATCATTACCCTTTTACATTGTGGTTTATGAGCAGGTTTGTAGCCACCCATTCCTGTGTTTGCAGGCAGGGATAGTATGTGCACACATCTGAGTTTCAGACTTCACACACTCCATAGCGTCCATACTTCTACCCCCCCCTCTGTTATTCTATCCTCTTCCGAACATTATGCAAATGTTATCTGATAAGTATCCCTATAGTTATCACTTCATCCCAGCAGTATTTAGGGGTTGGTCCACAGTTCATGCAGTAGGACATGGTGGACATGCTACTGGTATTTGTCAACATGGCCTTTCATTTGTGTTCTGTGTACTGTGTTATGTTGTTATTTGGGAGTCCATGAGATAACATACATTGGTAGTACGGGTGAGACACAGGCCTTTGACAGAGGACTGTAGGGCATTTGGTAGTGATGCAGGCCATCTGTAGCAGGCAGGTGCATCATGTCATTCCAACAGTTCCGGGCTGCAAGCCAGGTTAGGTGTGCAAGGTGTTAATATCAATAGTTTCTGTCCTTATTGATCCAATGGTGTGGATGCTGGCAGGGTGCTGCTTACAGCTAGGGACATACCTGCATGGGACACCTCTTCAGCATGCTGCATTCTGTGTTTATTCCCATACAGAGATGGGGGGCATATTGTACACATTCCCAACACCAGTGATAAGACATGTGAGGTACCTGTGGCTGATGGTGGGGTGAGCTGGGTGCATGTGTGCTATGGAAGCTACTTACAGCTGATTCACAGATATATGTGGGGCATTCCACTTATGCTGGCTTATACAGGGACATCAGCAGTTTCTCAGTACTTCATATCTGTGCCTTTTGTGGTCTGCCAGTGTTTGGCCAGATAACATCAGTGTTCCATACTACACAGCCAGCTAATGTGCTGCTAACCTGTATGTACAATTCCAAAGGTGTGTCCATTTGACAGTAACATTTTATACACTCTCTGTCTAGGGTACTTCCACCTGTGTACTGTTTGTATGTCTGAGCCCACATTTATGACATGTCCATCTTTCAGATAGTGACAGATATTACATCTGAACAATTAGTAAGGATTACTGCTGGATTGCGTCTTGCTGGGATGCATTGTGTTTGGCACTGCAGTTGTGAGAACTTGGCCCGGTCATCAACAGTACTGGCCATTGGCTACTAGGACACAACCCTCCATGCCTACATGCTGACCACTTTCACACAATATAAAACACAGAACAACCTAACACACAGAGCCCTGCATATTGTACACATGCTACAATCTATCCTGCTACTTTGGCCAGCTCAAGTAATCTGTGCTCCACTGTTATTATACCCACAAGTACATGTTACTACATTTCTACATAGGGTTGTGAGGGGGACGCATCTGACAACTGTAAACATTTGCAATGACTGTACTGGTATTTCAGGTACTCCATTTCATTCTGTATTTTGACCTATCATGCAGGCTAGAGGCATATCAGTGTACAACAGTTCTTAGGTTTTATTGACCTACATTTCAGTTTCAGACTTCTTACCCTTCAGAACTAACATCCCACTGCCTGACATGTTGTAGTCTCTCTGTGTGGGTCTGGGAGGGGCTGTTCTCCATAGCCATCAATCAGAGGCCTTAGCACAGCCTTTCTTTGTGTTTGTCTAAACCTGTCCTGATGGATGAGACTGTTGTTGGGTATGTGATCCTCACTGACATGCATGCGTGTGTCCTATGGATGCACATTTGGCCTACCACATGTCCTGCAGTGTGGGTTTTGTCACCTTGTGTAGTACTGCCTACTATGTTGACACTGGTATTTGTTAAGGATTTCATGCTGCCAATATAGGTGTCTTCTATCTGCTGGCATCCCATTCAGCCACCCAATTCTCTAACATGCTCACATCCTTACCATAGATACAGGTAGCAAAACATATTATTACATTCAGCAATTGATAGTGAGTGTGACTCACCTTGTGGCTGTGTCAGTATAGAAAATGGTGCTGGAGGGCTGACTATGTGGGATACACATAGTACACTCCCTATACATGGTTAAGCACAGGTTGTGTCATGTTTGGCATCCCTTTTACTGTATGTGCGAGTCGGAATGAGGTGTCATTCCCTGGGTTCCTACCGTGTCAGTGTATGTGCTACGCACTGCCTTTTTGCCAAGGCCTGGGCATACTGGGTACACCTCCTTCTGCCTACTGGGGCAGGCTCAGGTTGTTACTCCTCCGAGTAACTCTGTGCAGGACTTGGCAATGGTGGGTGGCTGTGTGGCCCTGCCCCATGCTGTTCCTGCTGCAGCTGTTTCCGAAGGATCATATTATGCAACATGGTACATACAATGACAATTTGGGTACATGTAGCTGGTGAGTACTGCAAGGCTCCACCGGATATATCCAGGCACTGGAACTGTGACTTGAGCATCCCAAACACACACTCTATTATGATTCTGGTCTGTGCATGTGCCTCATTATGGAGTTCTTGTTCAAGTGTGTGTGCATTTCTGATGGGTGTCATCAGCCACGGCTCCAGTGCGTAACCAGCATTCCCCACTAGGTGGCCATATAGGATGTCCCCACTGGCAAATCTTTGGTACAGCTGCGTCATATTCCAGATGTGGGAGTCGTGATAGCTTTCAGGGATGCCAGCAGACACATTTATTATAATGCCCTGCGCATCGCACATGACCTGGCAGTTGATGGAGGGGAAGCCCTTGTGGTTTATGTAGACTCTACTCCATTCACCGGGTGGTACTTCGATGTGTATGTACGTGCAGTCTATAGCACCCACTACCTCAGGGTATTCTGCTATTTGGTGGAAGAGACGCATATTGCTGGTCAATGCCTCACAGGTGTTGAGTAAATATATGTGCTTTACCGGCATGTGCTGACATTGCATCCAGGAACTAGTGGAGTACCCTGAATGCTGATGCCTGTGAGATCCCCATAATATCCCCAGTTGGCCTTTGGAAGGTACCTGTGGCTAGTATTCTTAAGCCTACACATACCTTGGTATCCACTGGGATGGGTTCCCCTCTGTTGGTTCTGTGTGAGGCGTGGCCGGCACAGCTCAACAATTTTCTGTAGGAGGTCCCTGTCCACCCTATAGCGCTCCACTATCTCCAGCTTATGTAGCCCCTGGTAGGTTACCCTGGGTCTGTAAACTCTTCTCCTTCTCCTCACTGTGGGTTGGTTGTCAGCATTCTCATCCTCACCCCCCTCAGCCTCTTCCACATGTTGGTTTATGACAACAAATGCAATCCCTATCATTTTGTTGCATTTGTTACTGTTTGTGTACACCGGTGGTGTAGAGTTTATGGGAAAACCAGAGGGAAAGGTGTTTGTATAGTTTACAGTAGTGTGCTGGGCTGGGCTGCTACCTATGTAATTGGCTGATTCTGACCTGCCAGCTATGTTAGTTCTCCTTGATACCTTCCTACTGCTGTTTTCCCTTCGCATTGGCTTCCTGTTTAAGTCCTGAGGCATGCCGCACAAACCCAATGCTCAGATGTGAACAGAGGTGCTATTTCCTGGTTTTTTTTTTTTTTTGTTTAAAACCTGGTGTGCGGCGCACACATCCATTAAGGGAATGTAAAGAGTGCTAGGCAGTTTCAGACACACACCCTTCCTTAGCTCTGCTAAGCTAAGGGCAAACCCAAGCCACACAGCTCCAATAAGCTTACAGTATGCCTGACACACCCCTCTATGATGTCAGCTAACTCTTAGGCTTGCACCATGGTTTTCCTGCATCTACACGGTTGGGTGCAGGCTAGCCATGAGGGGAAATCTGTGATTCACTATCATTTCCCTCATTTGCATAGAATTGCCTGCTAATGCCTAGTTACAAGTCTGACACTGAGCCTTCCCCCTTAGCAACCACTATTCACTGGCCTTGTTGTCTTCTGCCTGCCATTGACTATAATGGCAAAATTGTGATTTTGCATAAAAAGGTTTTTTCAAGGTTTTAGTTTTATTTTCGGGCCGATCCCATTTGCTCGTCACTGACCTATGCTTAAACAGCCGAAGCCTGCCAAAATAAAAATAAAAAATATTTTTTATTTTGAAACTGTTTTCCATGCCAATGGTCATATATTTGGCAATTGGCATGCCTTACACCTTAGATACACCCTTTATTTGGCGCTGTCATGGTTCTATTTTGTAGTTTGCAGAAATGTACTCAGTTACTAACCAAGTACCTTTCTACAGGTTACACTAATCTTGCATGGATAGATGCCAGCTTCCTGGATCACTAATTCACCTCATTTGCATGGTTTTCACCTGCAAATGGGGTAATTAGCATACAGGAGCTGTGTCCGTGCAGGAATAGTGCAGGAGCGCTTGTGCATGTCCCGGGAGCTTGTTCCTGGATCTCTCAGCAGCCATATTGCCTCCAGCAGCTCTTGCACCATTCCTGCATGCTGTGCAGAGCTTGCTAAATCCTGGGGATACAGTATTATATGTTTTGTTAATTATACAATTAAGCATAGATTTTTATATTTCTGTAAATGTCTCAGTAAACATGCACTAACAGAGGAATTTCTTGTTGCCATGTGAAAGCTTATGTCTGATTAAAAAAATGTTCTAACAATATATGTCTAGGATGTGCAGTTTTCAAGATATGAAAATGTGTCTGTGAAAGCTTACAAAAATTGTAATTTGCGGGTTGTGTGCACTACGAATGAATCAACTATTATTGTAAATAATGTTTCTTACTGATAAAATTGCTATTTGTACAGTTTAATAGTTTTTATTGTTCACAAAATATTTTGAATTTTTGTCTATCTTATGTTTTTAACTTTATTTTTTCAGAAAATACTGTAGAATGGAATAAGAGATGTGTGCAGGCTGCTATAGGTGTGACATTCCACACCATAAATGTGTTAATGAGTTAATCTGGGGCTGACTGGAATCCAGAATCATGAAAGGATTTTGGGATGAAACTGAATGAGCACTCTGAGACATCTACTGAAAAATAATATCTAATAAATCATCCACGAAACAAAGCAAATTTATACATTTCCAGTCAACTGAGTGCAGTTCATGATAAACTTCTGCTAAATGTAAACAGCTGCAACTGCTCACATAGGTTTGTGGATTGTATTATGACAAACGTATGTCAGCCATTTTAGGCTTAGCCAGCAAAGGCTTAGATAAAGAACCCTTGAAGAGGAGCTAAAGGTTCAAAGGATAATGATGAATGTTAACTATAGAGTTGCAAGCAGAATATTTTCAGTTTAGAATTTGGCAGAGGGAAAGAAAATTCTGACAACCCGGAGAAAATGGATGGAAGGAAAAACAGAGAAGGAATAAGATGGATTTAGATGTGGTAATTTTTAGTTTCTTATAGGTTGAAGCATCTAGCCAGTGATTTCAGGGTGGAATTTTTGGGCTCATATCCATAAATCTAATTAAAGTTTCAATGTTATAGTCATTTTGCACTGTCTAATATGTTTGGGAAGCTTGCTCCATGCAAAAAGTAGATGCTTTACTATGGATTTATTTCACTCACTCACTCACTCTAAAGCCTGTCATGACACACATGTATCTTCTAGATTGCATTCTTCCAAGTGTAAAACATTGGTTTAGGTCACATAGTTCTATCCTGAGGTAGTTGTATGTGTTTTATGTGATATTGGTCAATGGTTCTTTTCCAACCTAGCAAACTGGCAGACAATATATTCTTATGAAAATGGAGATAGTCTGTGCATCATATTGTCATGTCTGTTTTTTTGAATTTAGCCAGCTCATAATGGTGTTTCCTAAGGACACTAATTCTAACTTCTTGTTGCCATCAACTCATTTCAGAGTGGCTGTACGAAGCTTAAATGTATGATTAAGTGTGCAATAGAATATGAAATGATTTGCATCTTTTGGCTTTTCCCGGTTAGGGGTTGCCATAGCGGAACTCCAGTCCACTAATGATTGGCAGTAGATTTTTACGTGCCGAGTTGCCAGCCCTGACACACAACCGTCATGATAACTTTTCTTTTCTTCATTTTACTTTAGCTTTCCTATTTTTGTAATGCCTTACGAAATAGTACAACACAATAGACAGTTTTGTATCATAAAATTGTTGTTATTCTCAGTGAATAACTTTGGTATGAATGATTATTGGTTATTTAAAATCATGTGACCAATGTTTAAATTATGGCATTTTATGTACTGTTTTTACTATCTAATGAAGCATTGGACGTGAAAGTTTATAAACATTTCTTTGTCAGTCTTGATAACCTATTGCTCTGTGTTTGGTTTTCTGTAACTTTATCCTGTATTTCTCCAGCTACATACCACAAATTCCCATCTGAAATGAAACTGAAGAAAATTTAAGAAAATGAAATTATGCAATGATATTATCTCCGACACTTAGACAGTTTAATCTGTAGTCAGTAATTCTAACAGGATACAAATAGGAGGGGATTTTATGATAAAATAGACCTCAGATTATGAAAAAGGCAGACCTGGAGAGCAGATTTTCAGGAGAACAGGCAAATTACTTTGCAGGTCAAGGTAAAAATGTTGGAACATGAGATGAAAAAATCACTGTAAATAATAAGACATCTGCAGAAACTCAGGTGGTAGAGCCTCTGGTAAATAAACACAGGCTGTTGGCCTTGTTAGTAGATCATAGGTAGGAGTGCAACTTGGTATGCATATAGCCATCTTGCTAAGTTTGTGCTTAATGTGTACAGTATACATACAAAATAATGAATTGGTAAGGAGGGTTGAACAAACACTACCTATTAATAATCAAAATACTCAGATATGTACTTTAGGTTCACAAGTAGTTATTATACAAGCAGTCTAGGAAACCATCAATGAGTTTCATTCAGATTCCAAATTGCCTCAAGGCAGCACTGTCAAGTTAAGTGAGTTCTTGAATGTAACATGGTTGGCAAATGAAGGCTGAAAGTAAACCCTGTACCACAGGAAGCAGTTCATTAACAGCACATAGCCTTATCCCTCTATGCTAACTGCCAGTGCTTTAACAGTGCTATAGTGACATGAGAAGTTGAAAGCAATGTGTTCAAACTGATGTTAATATTAGCTGCACAGTAATTGCAAACATGCATTTAAGACAGAAAAAAATGACTAATCATAAATGAATATCACAAAACAAAATAAATAATCATCCATATAAGGTGGGGTTAGCATAATGGTTAAGGTCTTTACCACATGGATGCAAATTACCGGGTTTGATTTTGAAGTCTGATTATTGGCAAGGCTTGTGATAGTCTGCAGACTGAGAGCTTAGTGCTTACTTATGAACATAGAACTTCATAGTCTAAAATTCTTTGCTGAAACATATCATAAGAAGAGCAGTATAACATTACAGGGGATTGATAAATATGTATAAACAATGATTAAAAAGAAGTATCCAATCTGGGCAAACAATGAAACAAAAATCACCACAGAACTATCGCAAACTATCACAGCACCTTCTTGAAAACATTTCTATCAGAAGTGGTACAGTCATCCCATATAATCACAACCATTTACTGCTCATCTACTAGCTTTGTGTCACTCAGCAAAAAAAATATGTTGCCATGACAAATAGGTATCCCTGACAAACTGCATGGATAAAGCAGGCTTACAAACTGAGGAGTAGATGCACTATGCTTTAAACCCATTTCAGCACCCTGGGACAGACTGTTCTGGCTTCATCTGTACTGAAGTTTTTTCCTAGATGAGGACTACCAGATCTATGTTTTAAAACCCTACATTTGTAGAGCACATTTCAATAGCTTGTTTATTACTAATGAGTTAACACAAAATGCATTCATCTTACACATTTGACAATAGTAGAGTCATCAGAAAATGGATTACAAAGTAAATATATAAATTGTATTTAGTACTTCACTTTATGTGCATGATGCATGTTACTCCATGCATACTTCTCAACTGTTATGGGTTAGGCATAAAACTTTTACCTTTGCAGTTAGATTTTGCCTTGATTCTCCTAGATTTACTGATTTTATTCATATATATATATATATATATATATATATATATATATATATGTATATATATATATATATATATATATATATATATATATATATATATAAGTCCTTCTAGCAGTGCTTAAAGCTATATATATTATAAAACAACTAAACTGCATATACAAAATGTTATATTTAATAACTATATGTGATCTATTGCCTAAATACATTCAATATTAAAAAATAAGAAAGTATTCCTCTTTCTGATTATGTGTTATGTTTGTAAAGGTCATTGCTATGATTTTTAATGCTGAGAAAGAGGTATGACTTTACATATTTGTCAACAATCAAGGGCAGTCAGGCAGTGCAATGCAAAGTAACCATATAAGCAATATTTACTGCTGCATTTTATGACTACTAGTTATCCCTTTTATATCAGGACAATTCTGATTTGTGGAGGGAACCACGTGATGCAGCAAAAGAAAACTCTTTTTCTGTCATTGTTATCTAAATACTGCAGAAAATATCACACTGTGTATGAAACACCTTTTGTATATAACAGCCATTTAGGTTCCAAATTAAAAAAAAATGTTGGTATTACAGTGTCCATGCAAGACAGACATACTTTTTAAAATTAACCTGTGTCAAAATATGATTTGACTGGCCTTTTTTTTCTGTAAAACCTAAAAAATAAATTTAAAAACAATCTATTACGCTTAAAAAATTGTTTTAAATATACTAATCTACTACTTTTACAAATTTCTTAGTGCAAAAAAATGCCTTATTTCTTATATAGTCACTTTCAGTTTGCATTATTATACTATCATACGGATGAGTTATAAACCATAGGGCAATGCCTATGCATTCCTATGAGTATATGCCTAATACTATGCAATAAGTAAATAAAAGCAAATGTGATCAGCTCATTTCTAAACAAACTGAACATCTATTTAATTGTGATCAGGGAAAAATCCTCTATCAGTATTATTGGCAGCATAGTCCAAAATAAATGTGTAAGAGTGGAAGTAATTTTCTTTCCTTTAAAAAGTTAACTTAGTAATTTATACTTTGCACATTGTTAAGTTTTACTTCACACAGAGTGTTTCTTCTTCCAAATATTTATTATATGATGCAGTACCCAAAATGTTAATGGACATGAATACCAGAATTATGAAGCTTGGATAAAGAAAGAGCTTCCATTAGCAAGTATTGATATTCCATGAATGATTAATGCATTTATTTCAGCTGTAGATAAAATTTGTCTTCTAGAAAATAATTATAATGTTAAGCAATTTCTTAAACATTAGCAGTGGACAAGATGCAGAAAGTCATCTGATCAATGAACTAGCCAGAATACAGCTCTGAGACTGATTGGAAGACAATGAATATTAGTAATTTTAATGGTATTACCTCCAGGGTAACCCTGTCTTGAATCAGCAAATTTTGTTTACTACATTTCCTCTAGTACATAACAACGAAGACAGTAGTAATCAATCAATGTCTGGGGTTAATGCACATTTTTGACCTTCGTAGATACAAATCTTAGATTCAAGTCAATGTGTACAATGTATTGATAGTGTATTTTCCTGCCTTTGGCTGCCATACAATGACAATGACAAACATAGGTCAAAGTAAAGACTTAAATAAAGATTCTCACCACTTCAATAACACAGCCCAGCAAAGACTTGGCTGACCATCCCATATGCTCTTTAGATAGTCAGGTTGGATAAGCAACCAATACTGTGTTTGTATATGACAAGTGTAAACTCTTTCTCAGTAAGCTGCTAGGGAAAACATGTCAGGCTATACTTGAGTAATGACCTTGACAATATAGGTGAGGGGTTACATCCATAAAATGATAAATCACCATTAGACAGTATACTTCAGAAAAAGTTATTATGTATTACTCTGGTGTTTCTTAATAAGAGGAATCTTACATGTTCAAGAACTGTCCCTTGAGGCCTTTTTTGAGGCACTGGAGGTGGAGTATGTTGTCCTATTTATCATTACCCTAAATGAAGTTTGGTGAAGACAATTTACGAGCTAGCAGATGACTAGCCTATCTAAACCATATGCACTGACTTGTAGAAGCAAAAAAGGGTGAGACAGAGATTTAAATACTGTATACAAGTCCACATTACAATTCCTTTAATCATATATAATTACTTTTTTGCATATGATATCACCCCATCCAAATAATTTGCCAAGCACCTATAAGTAGGAACTGGAACCTTCCAGAGACAGACTGAGGACACACACGGTATTTCTCAGACTCCTGCCTCAAGCACACTTCAGCAGTTCCTTGACATATACTTTGCATGTGTGGATGAGTATATTTATCTGCCAGTCTCACCTCAGGACTGAGCCAGAATGATAACTGTCTTCTAGAGGATGACATGTTTTTCAGAGGTGGTTGGTGCAGTAGACTGAACCCATGTTGCCATTAGGGCCCCATCTAGAGGACAGGGGAGCAGTTCCTAAAAAGGAAGATTTACCACTTCATGTAGTTCCAAATAGTGTGTGATGCATGGGGGTGCTTCAACAACTTATCAGACCAGCATCCAAGCAGGGCCAGAGATTCTCACATCTGTCACATGAGTTCACTCAGCTGCCTCTTCCTGCATGTTAGGACACTCCATGTTCACCTTGCAGGTAAGGGCAATGTTTTTCAGTCATAATAATTTCAGTAGGCATAATTTAGAAAATGTTTTTCTTAGTAGTAAACCCTCTCTTTTGTTATGTTTCCCCCTTTTTTTCTTTTGCAGGTTGTGCAGGCTACATAGTTGAACCCTGTCTGATGACAGCAATCTGTAACCCTAAGAAAGCTACCCAGGAATGCTTCAGCACTTTCCTGCCCCAGACATGAATAGTCAGTGAACAAGTGTTTGGCCTGTTCAAAGCCTGTATCCACTGTCTACATTTGTCTTGGGGTGCCCTTCAGTATGACTTTGTTACTGCATGCAAGATGTTTTCTGCATGCTGCATTCTGCACAACATAATTATGCACTGTTCTTGTATTCAGCTTTCCCCTGGAGCAGTGCAGCTCTCGCTATTGTTCCTTCAACCAGTGATGGCAGTGATGGTGGCCAGCTGATGGCAGTATCACGGGACCCTATGCAGCAGCGCAGACAAAGAAGCAGCATCTATCCCACCACTATGGGCCATGACATTCAGGTATCTGTACCTTTACTGCAGTATCACATAGATTAAAACTAATGCATGCAGTGTTAGCTGCAGGCTATACTATGTGGTGCATGGGTTATTGTCATTACACAACAGTCAATTTCATTATTATTTAAACAGGTTCATAGGTACGTAGTAAGCTAGCTGCCCTCACAGGCCATTTTAAGTCTAGCCATTTTCCCCTTTTGTGGTCAAATTATCCTATCCCATTTGATTAGAGATTGGCCTTACACATCCCATGGTCGATAATTGTATATTATCCCTAATGAGAATAGCTTGAATCATACTATAGAAATTTTGAGGGAAAACAGGCATGGGATAAAGCATTTATGAGCTGCCTCTGTCCATTAGCAGCACGGGGGGCAGTCCTGGGGTCATTTTTCTGTTTCCCATCTTAGATCTAAGTTGCACTTGAATGTGGATAGGGTTACGCTTTGTTTTAAGTGGATGGGCAGTCTGTTCCACAGCAGCAGTATCTTCTGTGAGCTATACCTGTCCTTTCAGTCCTTTCTGTTGATGTTATAGAAGAGATTTAGATCCATAGAATGAGTATTTTAATGCCATTTGACTTGCTGATGTGCAGTAAATCCATCAGTAATAGGTCTGAGGATGCCTTACATGCCAGACACAGGAAACCTCATAGTAGTCTGTAGGATACAGAGTACAGTGACAGGGCTTTGAATTGATCCATGTAGGACATGTTAGTTAGGTCTTGTATCCTTTTAGTAAAGTATCTCTGTGGACATTCCAGTTGTTGCATATGGCTGGACAGATACATGTCAAGGGAGACCTAATATTCGATGAGTGGCCTAATTAGGCCTGAGTAAAGGAGGACAATGACATCTCTAGACCTACACACAATCCCTTTGTTTACAATCTATGCAATGCAGAATGACTTTCTTACAACAATGGACATATGCCAGTCTAAAGCTAGGTCACTGTCCACATAAGTTTGCAAATCCCGAACAACTGGGTCAGCTCTTAGAGGCATATTGTCAATGTGGTAGGCAATAAAGGTAGTTTAAAGTAATTTAAAGGTAATATGTCTGGTAACTGTTAAAGAGATTTTTTTTCCTTCACAACTAAGTGATTGCTGCATACGTTTTGTTTGTCATCTCTCCACTCTGAGGTCTGTCACTTGCGATTTTTACGATTAATAGCAAAGGCATATGAAGTGTAATGACTCGTGTAAGCATATGATCATGTAAAGTTATGCAAAAGTACATTTTTTTCTGTAGCAGGGCTGGAGCATGACTGTTCATTATAGGTCATTTTTCAGGATGTTTTGCAAGTGGTAACACAAAGGAATGTGTATTGCTGCTTGTCCAGGAGAAATTTGCATGGGTAATGTTGACCATTGACACTTGATGCTTGTTCAAATGAAACTTCATATCAGATTAGTTAGTTCTTTTATTGACAAAAGTCTTGTGTGTCATCAGAAGTAGTAAATAGTCAGCATTTGTGCAGTCCAGATGCTGAAGTGGCATTAGTTCTAGTTTCACTGGCAGGATTTATCACTGTAATGCATGGCCCTATTTGTATATTCTCATTATGGTACTTACAGAATACTAATTTAAGTAATGCTATGTAGTACCAAATCAAAAGATCCCCCCATATTTTTTTTTTTTTGCATATCATAGATTCATCAGTATATACTAGGCTAACAACCACCAGGGCCTTTATAAGCCTGACTTTGCAATACAAACCAATTGTGTCTCTATGTATCATGGGCATTTATTAAGAGGGGCTATATTAGGAAGTTTCTAGATGTTATGTGGGTGGGGAAGTATGTTAGTTTGGACATCACTGTATGCCTCTGTTAAGTCAGAGGATCAGTTGATGGTCCACCCTTGTGAACTGGGAGAACTGTTGCAGTCCTCTGTTCTCATAGTACAAAGCCTGTTTTGAGGCTATATTTAAAAAGTGACTCAAGTGGTCCTGCTAGACCATGCTTCCAGCTATTTAGAAGGCGTTAAGGGATATTGTTGGTGCCCACTGAGGCTGTGTTTTGTCCTTAGCAAGTGCCACTAGGACCTGCTCCCTGCTAATAGCTGGGAGGAAGTATGCTAGTAAGTATGTCATGCAGAAAAGCAGGGGGGAGTGGAAGTTTGAACTGAATTTGTCAGTCAGCAAATTCGCTATGCTGCTCTGCTTAGTGAAGATGGCAGCATTGACCATCAATTCAGCCTACTGGATATAGCTGTGGAAGGTCTTGTGGTTGTTTTTAGCCTGTGATGCTGTCTTGACCTGTATTATTTACTTAATTAATGCTTCCATTGTATTACATATACTAGAAAAAAGACTGCTAGAAAGGTAAAGAAGTATGCCTTTATATTCCTATTTCTATAGCTGAGGAGGAGCACAACTATAAAAGAACAGTGTCAGAAGATGCGGAAACAATTGACAAAAGGCATTTGTGAGTATTAATAATTTTATGAAATAAGCATAAAAACAGTCATGCATTATCTGTTCCATTCTGAAGCAAAAAAGGAAGGATATGTGTTGCAATCTTGTTTCAAATTTAAATTGTAATCATAAGAAGTGCAGAGATAATTAAATATTCATAAGTAACCTTTGCACCACAATCAATAGTAGTGCCATTTGGCAGCATTTTAATCAGTCTAATATGTGATATATATTCATTCAGTTTAATAAATGTTTAGTATGCACTGTCAGTAAAATATTGTAACAACAGCTGATGAGCCCTGTTTTCATTTTGTGTCTCAGTTTCCCTTTCTCCCTGTCTTGCGTTCTTATTTGTCATTATTCATTTTATTTTCTTTCTTTCTCTCACTTTTATGTTCCCTTTTTAAACAGTCCAGAGATCACAGGGGCTGCCCAACTTTTTGCTCCCTAGGTCAAGGACCAAACACCATCTGTCTCTGCCTGCCTGGGGACATATTCACAGGGAAGAGATAGTGGTGCCTGTCCTTTGAGCACCCCGTTGTGGAGTAGCCTTAAAAGCTGCAAACAGTGCAAGCTTTGGAACCCAGTGGAGGATGCAATTCAGCAGGCTGTAGAGAGATGCTTCAAGACCTCATCCAGAAGGTTATAGACTTGCTGATCCAGTCTTGTCTATCCATTGAGCCATTGGAGGCCTCATCCCCACATCACTAGGGTCCCCCACTGCAGGTACATATGTCCGTGTGCCATCTGTATATCTTGTGTCCCTCTCTAATGTCAGATCACTGTAATGTTCCTGTCTGATGTGCCTGTCTTTTATGTTGTGTGCTTTTTTAACTCTTGCCTGTTCCTCTTTCCTATAACCTCTTCTCTTTTTCCTTCACCAGCTTCCCTGTTATTAAAAAAAAAAATTAAAAATGGGGAGGTCTAGCCCCTACCAAAACATAGTACTCCATCTTTCCTACTTCCTCTAGCATATTCCTTTCCATGTCTTCCATTTGTGCGCACCTACCTCTGGATTCAGGAAGCCCTACACAGAGTGTCGGACCCAATATGGACGCAGAGCGATCCAGGATCAAGCTCCCAGGACGTGCACAAGCACTCCTACACTATTCCAGCACAGACACCACTGCTTTCAGCCAATTACCTAAGTTTCTGGTATAAACCATGCAAGTGAGGTGAATTAACAACTGAGGAAGCAGACAGTTGTCCATGCCTGAACAGTGTACAAAGCATTAATGTATTCAGCTAGTAGCTGAATACATTTCTGCAAATTAAAAATCGGAGGCATGACAGCTCAAAAGAAAGCATGTATTATAGTTAGTAGGCATGCTAATGGCCAACTATATGTCCATTGGCATGAAAAATAATTAAATTTTTATAAAATAACGCTTTTATTTTTCTTTGGCCGATCTTGGCCATTTAAGCATAGGGCACTGACACGTAAATGGGATCATGTCGAAAATAAAAAAAAAAAAAGTGAAAAAACAATTTTCAGGGAAATCTGCATTTTTCTATTATAGTCAATGGCATGCAGAATGAAAACAATACCAGGGAACAGTGGTTGCTAAGGGGAAAGGCTCAGTGTGAGTGCAGTAAATATGGAGTAAGGCAGTGGGGTATGCAAATGAGGGGAATCTTACTGAATCACAAGTTTCTTCTAAGTATCAGGCTGCACCTAACCATGTAGGTGCTCTAATATGGCCGTATAAGCATGAGAAGTAAATTATATCAAAAGGGGGTGTGTCATGCTTGCTGTAAGCACATTGGAGCACTATTGCCCGGGTTTGTGCTTAGGTAAGCACTGCTAAGCAAGGGTGTGTGTCTGAGGCTGTAATGTATTACACCATGAAATGAAGAGTTTGTTCACATCCAGGGAGGGACATTTCTGCTAAAACCTGTTTAATTTAGCTAAACGGGTTTGTGCGCTGTGCACTGGAACTTAAACAAACCAAAAAAAATAAAAAATACAGGAAATGGTAGCACTGTGTATATGTGAGCAAGGGGGTGTGTCCAAGGCTGTATAACCTTGTTTACCTTGCCTAAATGTGTGTGCACGGCATGCACCAGAATATAAACCACAAAAACAAAATAAAATACAGGCAAGTGGAACAAGAAAAAAAAGGTAAATGGCAGAACAGAGGCATTCAAATACAAGTAATAGAGCTGGCAGGTGGAATGTATCACACTCAGCCAATCACACAGGCAGCATCTGCAGCACACCACTATAAACTATGCAAACACATTTCAGTCTGTTTTTTCCCACAAACTCTACACCACTGGTGTACACAGACAGGGAAATTTTACCTGACAAAACTAACGAAATGTTAGGGGCTGCTGTTGCTCTCATACATCAGTATGTGCAAGAGGCTGAGGGAGGTGAAGAGGACAATGCTGACCACCACCCCAGACTCATGAAGAGGAGGAGAAGAGTGTTAAGGCCCAGGGTAACCTACCAGGGGCTACATGATCTGGAGATAATATAGCTCTGCAGGGTGGACAGCGACATACTGCAGCAAATTGTGGAGCTGTGCCAGCCTTGTCTCACATCCAGAACAAACAGAGGGGAACCCATCCCAGTGGATACCAAGGTATGTGTAGCTCTAAGAATACTAGCTGCAGGTACTTTCCAATGAACAACTGGGGATATCATGGGGGTCTCACAGGCATCTGCTTCCAGGATACTCCACCAGTTCCTGGATGCCATGCAACCACATGCCGAGGAGTACATTAAGTTCCCCAGCACCCGTGAGGAGCTGACTGATAATATGCATCTCTTCCTCCATGTAGCAGACTACCCGGAGGTACTGGGTGCCACAGACTGCATTCACATCCACATCAAAGCACCACCTGTTGACTGGAGTAGGGTCTACATAAACTGCAAGGAGTTCCACTCCATCAACTGCCAGATCTTGTCTGATGTCCAAGGCATTATTATGAATGTGTGTGCTGGCTGCACTGGAAGCTATCACGACTCCCACGTCTGGCATTCCTCACAGCTGTATCAGTGGTTTGCCAGGGGGGACATCCCATATGGCCATTTAGTGGGGGATGCTGGCTGTGCACTGGAGCCGTGGATGATGACACCCATCTGAAATGCACACACACCCACACAAGAATGCCATAATGAGGCACATGCACAAACCAGGATCATTACAGAGTGTGTGTTTGGGATGCTCAAGTCATGGTTCCACTGCCTTGACATATCTGGTGGAGCATTGCAGTACTCTCCAGCCACATGTGCACACATGGTCATAGTATGTGCCATGCTACACAATATGATCCTGAGGTAACAGCTGCAGCAAGAACAAAATGGGGAAGGGGCAGACAGCCCTCTACCATTGCCAAGCCCTCCACAGGCACAGAGGGACTCAGAGGAGGAACATCCTGAGCCTGCCCCTGTAGGCAGATGAAGGTGTGCCCAGTATGCCCTGGCCTTGGCAAAGAGGCAATGCATAGCATATACACTGACACTGTAGGGACCAATGGACTGATATCTCTATTTGACTCGCACACACAGTAAAATGGGTGCCAAACATCACACCACTTATACCTTACCATGTATAAGCAGTGTACTGCATTCATCCAACATAGTCAGCCCTCATGCACTGCACTCACAGCTGCCTCAGGCACAAGGTAAGTCAGTCTTCTTAACAATGAATGAATGGAGTAGAATGTTCTGATAGCATATCCATGGTATAGCTGCAAGCCTGCAAGGGACTGGGGTGGCTTACTGGGATAGCACCAGACAACTGACAGCTATGTGGAACAGCAGGAAGTGTATGTCCAGTACCGGCATACCCACACTATGCAGTACCACTGTAGGTTAGAAATACCACTGCAGTATATGTGTTGAGCCAAATAACTGGGGGGGGGTCATAGGTCACATGCATGGATGTCAAAGTGGGGGTCCCACACTCAACCTGAGCCTCACCCCACAGATCAGCTGTGAAAACCATACAGAAATGTGTGGCAAAGGACACCAAATGGCAACATCCATGAAATCCCAACCTACAGACTTACAACTGTGATATCACAGCAGCTCTGGCAGTGGCAGTATAACTCTGAAAGCTAAGAAGTCCAAACCTAAACATGTGTATAGCAGAACAATCTGACCTGTGGTTGATACTGTTATGCCTGTAGTCTCAAAGATTGGGCACACCGCTATACTAAATGTGACTAAAATGTTAAGCAAATATCAGCACATCTTCTGCAAATGTGTAGTGTGTACAGGTGTGCCCCCCCCCACAGTCCCATAGAAATGCAGTAACATGCCCGCTAGCTGTAAGCAGCATACAGCTGTCACCCAGAGTGATGGCCCAATACAAACAGAAAGAAACCCTGAAAGATGGTGACATGTCTGCACCCACAGAAACCTGTCCCACAGCCATGGGGAAAAACACAACAAGCCTTCCCTGATCACTCATCCCATACAACCACATGACTCTAAAATGTGGGTGGCCAAGCCAAATTATGTGGGGGTATACATATATGTGAGACAGATGCACACCTCCAGTCTGGTCAAACAGTCTGAGATGGTTTACCTTTATAAAGGTGATACATAGTCAGGCGAACAGCAAGTGTTCGAAAGGCTGTTTGCAAATTTTGCAAATGTTGAAAGAAAAAGGTTTGAATGTGCAAGGAGTGAATGCACAGTGACATTTGCTCATTGCACATTCAACATTGTGGGGCAGATTGCACTATAGTGGGGATTGGGAAATGGTTCCCCACTCTAGTGCAATCTCGGAGTTAGAATAATAAAGTAAGGGGGTGTGGGGGGTGCAGAGGGGCTTTCCCCCCTGCTTTACACTTTGTTTCTTTTTGTTCAACATTAATGTTCGAAAAATAGTGAATCTGCTTTTCGATTTGCTGTTTTTCAAACATTAAGGACTGTCAGTGTTTTACTTTCGTGGTTTCGAGTCACTCATATGAGCACTCGAACTACTGTGATTCGAGTTTATGAAGGTAAACCTCTGAGACACAAAAGACCCCCAAGTGTGGGCAACCCTTCACACCACCCCTATGCAAACTGTAGGTAGCTACAGGCCAACATATCTGACTCAGCCACCCCAACACCACATATCTTAGCCTCTAAAAATCTATCTGGAGTCCACCTGTCACCCTGATCCTGCCTGACTTGTATTACTCAACCATGGACTGGTAAGCAAGCCATGCCAAAACAGAAATGCACACAGATCCCCATATCCTAATATGGTCAAGGTGTTTGACCGTTTCCACAGTGTCAGCAGTCAATTATCCGTAGCCGCACATCTCAACAGGCTGCATTGTGCAAGAATGCCTAACATCTGGCCCATAATAATTGCTTGTGCATCAGCCAGGCTGTATTCCTCTGGTAAATCATTGTGAAGATCTGCAGAGGTGTGTCTGGAGGTACTGAAACAAGAAATACAGTGTCAAACATGGCAGATAAAATGTCTGCAAAAACAAACCCTCTAACTCTAGCACCCCATACATTAATAAGAGATATAGTCACAATCACCCTATGTATGGCCCAAAGTTCCCTCATTGAAATAGGGCTGTCTGCAGATATCATGCACTAACAGTCAGAGATGTATGGCTATCATACAAAAATCCCTGGACTGGAGTAGAATCGTAACTGAAGCTATTCACATTTTTAACGTTCTAATAATTTTACTTTACCTAATAGTAATTAGAATAATTATCAACTGGTATTACTGCTAGATTTACGATGAATAGATAATGATGCTATGTCTTTATTAAGCTTCTTATTGAAATTGAAATTGAAACGTTTGGCTTTTTAACATATATTTTTAAACATTATTCAGCTTAGAAATAGATGCATTTTTATAACATCATTATATTTATGGTTTCATCTTTAAAAGGCTGAATTTTTGATAGTTTATGCCTTAGAATCAGTTATATTGAACTTAATGGCTTTATGTAAACATTTAACCTTGGCAGATCTGCAGTCGGAGATCTTCCTGCTGCAAAAAATCTTTTACATGTATCAGCTTGTGAACGCACATTTTCTGTATATCTTGTGATTAGATAAATGATTATTTTGTTTTGCTATGTAAGTATATCATAGTTAAATACTATGCAGTGAAATACTTGTTGAACTTTAGTTAGTTTTAAAAAAACCTCTTGAAATGAGAATTCTTTGACTGTTAGTTGCCAGTGTTCCTTTAATTGCTGATTGATGTAACTAATTAAATGGGGTTTGTTCTTAATTATTATATTATTTAAACTATACTTGTGGGGTTATTCATTGTCTGAGGAAGCGTGGTTGTACCCACGCGAAAGCGCTTACCTTTACCCACTGTTTTCTGGATTAAAGAACGTTTTTTATACAGTTATTACGTTTGTTGATCTACTTTTTGGATTACTGACTGCATTTCAGCCTGTTATATGGTTGCATCGTGGTAGAGATCAGGTTTCTGTGTTTTGCTATTGGACTTTTTTCTGTGTTTCCTGATCTCTTGAAGCTGCAGTTACCTTTTGGTTTTTTTGCAACTTTTACTTGGTGTGGTAACTGCTCTACGCAATGGATTCTCCAGTTGTGGAGCTTGATTACAGACCGGAGTCGAGGGACCATTCAAGTATACCAGATGGATTGTTACATCACGTCTCAAACCCTTTATTGGCTCTGGAATTAGGTGGGTCTTCCATTGGGTTAGTATCCACTTTACCTGAAGAAAATGCTGCTGATTTTAACTTGACTGTCAAAGATTTTGAAGATAAACTGTATTTGCTACAAAGGTATGCCTGGCAAAGGCAGCACCTTGAAGCCTCTTTACATTATCGCATTGTACCTAGGGGAATGCGTGTTTTTTGTATGCCGTCTTATGGAACTAATCACCCGGTTCTTTTAAAAAAGTGGCAAGACCTAAATATAGAACAAGGTTTCAGATATATGTCACTTTTGAACGATTATTTTTTACCACTTGAAACTAAATTACGTAATGAAATAGACTCAGTCCATAAAAGTTTGTGTGAAAAGTATAAATCTGACTATGCAAAAAATAGATTACAAACCATTTTTTCACAAGTAAGCTCTTTTAGTGAGAAGTTGAAACAGATTAAACGTAAGAAGCTACAGAGAGACTATAATGATTTTCAAACTGGTCAGATTTTCATTTGGCCAAGGCATAATACCACACAAACCCGTGAACAGAAGCCGGCATCTCCTATACGCACAATAGATGATGTCACTTATCATGATGTTCCTACTTTGTCTGCTGGAAATTCTGTGTCTTCTCTGTCTACGGCTGAAACTAATGCTCCTAATTTTGCTGGAACTGATTTTCCAAGACTAACGGCACCTTCTGCTACACCACCTCCCAATCAGTTAGCGTTTGTTAGCACACATAATGAGAATCAACTAGGTGCGAGACCAAAAACTGGTCAAGAAGCAAGTCGTTTTTTACCCTACCTGATAAAACCACAATTCCAAGGGAGAGGACGCTCACAAAGCAGAAGACGAAGGAAACGAAAAATATCTGAAGAAAGGTACGGAGCGACACGAAGACAGAGAATGTGACTGGTTTATTTGTTAACTTATCTCATTATGATATGGATTCATCTGACATTAGCCTAATTAATAAAGGCCTTAATTTTATCCCAGCACAACGTAGTAACTTAGCTGATGTATTATGTGACCTACGTATTTTTTGCAGAAGCATTGCACTGAAATTGTTTTTTAAAAATACTACAGCTAAGCAAGTTAGTGGGTTCGTGTATACTGACCCTGTGTCCTTGAAATGTAAAAGTAATTTCTCACCTCCTTTATCATTTAATTTAGAATGTTTCCTAAAAGCCTGTGAGAAAGATTTTTATCAGCTATTTTCTACTAACAAGAAAAGGATAGCTTATGTAAATTTAACAACTAATGATATGACATCACTAAAAAAATTTAAACAACTTTCAGATATTACTTTTAGACCCGCAGATAAAGGAGGTGGAACTATTATTATGAACACTGTGGATTACATTTCCTTAATGTTAAATATGCTGTCTGATCAAGAAACTTACATAATAATCTCTCAGAAAGAAGTTAATTCCATAGTTACAAATGTGCATGCAACTTTACATGACTTACTTATGTGTCGGCAAATTACTCCTGACTTCTATAAATATTTATACATTGAATTTCCAACTACTCCTATAATAAAGGGTTTACCAAAAATCCATAAACAAGTGGAACCTATACCTCTTAGGCCTATAGTTTCAGGTGGTAATTGGGTTACTGCGACAATCTCTACTGCTCTTGAAAAGCTTCTTAGACCTATAGTAGATGCAGTCCCATCCATCCTGAAAGATACTTATCATCTTTTGAGTAGCCTTAAAGATGTGACTCTCAACGTTGGGAATGAAGAATATGTTTTAATAACTCTTGATGTAAAAAATCTTTTTACGTCCATTCCCAATGAGTTGGGTCTGGAAGCTATTAGAGAGCTGTTAGTCAGAGATACTGAATTTTCTACAGACAAAATAATCTTGACTTGCCAATTACTGGATTTGGTGCTTAACAATAACCTTTTTATGTTCGATGGCATTACGTATTTGCAGACATGGGGAGTGGCCATGGGCACCCCATGCGCAAATACGTATGCAAATTTGGTGGTTTTGAATTGGGAAAAGGAGCACCTATTTAGTAGTTCTGCATTTGAAAAAATCAAATTCTACAAGTGTTTTGTAGATGACGTCCTTTTAATATGGCAAGGTAACCTAGAAGAATTTAAACAGTTTCTATATTTTTTAGAAACTACCACTACTTACTTAAAATTTACAATGGAAGCCTCCAAAAAATGTATAAATTTTCTGGACGTCTCTTTGACCATAGATGAACAAGGAAAAATTACATCATCCATTTTTAGAAAACCAACCTGGACTAATACACTACTCCAGTTTAGTAGCATGCATCCAAGGCATATGTTCCCTGGAATAGTTAAGAGTCAATTCATCAGGCTAACTAGGTTGTGTCAGGACAATAGAATCTTAGAGCGAGAAGCTAATAAACTAACAACTTTTCTTGAATAGAGGTTATAATGCTGAGCTAGTTAGTTCTATTAAGAATAATATTTTACATCCTTCGGAGACTGTTTTACATGTATCTAAGAAACCTGTTCTATTTAGGTCTAAAACAGCTAGTAACTTAATGAAAATTCCTTATATTATAAAGTATACGAGTGATGTAAAGAGTCTAGAAAACATTATACGTAGGAACTGGAATATACTAATGACTGATGCCCTAGTAACTGACTTAGTTGGCAGTCATCCCACTTTCTTATATAAAAATTGCTCTAACCTCAAACAAATTCTTTGTAAAGATCATATTTTAGATGTCAGAAGCTCTACTTTAAATACAGGAACTGTTCCATGTGGTAATTGTAACAGATGTAATTACATCTGTCCTGATCTGGTTTTTGTTCATCCCATTTTAAATTTTAATTTTTACTTTAATACCTTAGCTACTTGTCAAACTAAAAATTTAATATATTTAGCTACTTGTACAAAATGCACTGCCTTTTACATTGGGCTGACAAAGAGGAGACTAGCTGATCGTATTTATGATCACTTGTATGAGATTAAGAAAGAATCAGATACAAATGCCTTGGCCCAACATATAGTAAAACATAAAGATCATACTTTTCTATTTAGGGTGTTAGAAGTAATAACTTTAAATCCTAGAGGTGGAGACAACATCAATAGTTTAGCTTTAGCTGAATTGAGATGGATCTTAAAGTTTAATGCTCATAATTATCCTGGTCTAAATACTTCTGTATCTATCAAGCCCATTTTAAATAATAGAAAACGTTAATGCTGATATTAAAAAAAAAAATTTTTTCTCCTCTCTAGAACAATTTTATACTCACTTTTATAACATCATTATTTACCCATGGTTATGTCTGAATAGAATAATATAGGCTCCTGTTCATGAGTTGTAGTGTACATCCTTTAATTATTAAAAGAATATATGTTGAATGTATATGTAGCTAGTATTCTAGAAAATCTTTTAAATATACTATATATAGTTTTTCAATCTTGCTATAACAGCAGCATTTTTAAGTATTAATCAAGTAAACATGGCTAATTGGTATGGCAAATTTTACAATATATTTTTCATATACATTTATATATATATTCTCTATGTATAGGCTATATTAAACACTGTATACATTTCATAAATAATTCTAAAAAAGTCTTCCTAACTAAATATTGTAACTAGATAGCCTTGCTGTATGAATTAAGTTAACATAATTTTTGCTTTGCTTTCATAAATATGTTAACTGCAACTGAAACTAATTATAAATAAATATATATATATATATATATGTTTTTAATGTTTTAATCAAAATTTTTTATAGATTATATAACAAAGATGAGTATCTCTTATATATATATATATTTTTTATAATTTTCAGGTATCATTGCTGTTAGGTCAGTGCTATTAAACAATGTGGCCGACTTTTTGATATGATATTCCTTGCAATTAAAGCCATTGACATTTTAAGTGCTGACACTAACGCACTTTTAAAAATTCTTAGTATTTGTGCATATATACTCTACTAGACTTCAGCTACTATTGCAGTGGTTAGTTAGTCTTGTTATTTGTTCTATAGTTACTATACAATGTAACTTCTGTTCCGCAAAGTTTTTAATCGTAACTGAAGCTATTCACATTTTTAACGTTCTAATAATTTTACTTTACCTAATAGTAATTAGAATAATTATCAACTGGTATTACTGCTAGATTTACGATGAATAGATAATGATGCTATGTCTTTATTAAGCTTCTTATTGAAATTGAAATTGAAACGTTTGGCTTTTTAACATATATTTTTAAACATTATTCAGCTTAGAAATAGATGCATTTTTATAACATCATTATATTTATGGTTTCATCTTTAAAAGGCTGAAATTTTGACAGTCTATGCCTTAGAATCAGTTGTTTTGAGCTTAATGGTTTTATGTAAACATTTAACCTTGGTGGACCTGCAGTCGGAGATCTTCCTGCTGCAAAAAACTTTTATTTGTATCAGCATGTGAATGTACATTTTCTGTATAGATAACTGTTTGTTTTGCTATTTAAATACATCATAGTTAGATACTATGCAGTGAAATACTTGTTGAACTTTAGTTAGTTTTAAAAAAACTTCTTGGAATGAGAATCCTTTGACTGTTAGTTGACAGTGTTCCTTTAATTGCTGATTGATGTAACTAATTAAATGGGGTTTGTTCTTAATTACTATATTATTTAAACTATACTTGTGGGGTTATTCATTGTCTGAGGAAGCGTGGTTGTACCCACGCGAAAGCGCTTACCTTTACCCACTGTTTTCTGGATTAAAGAACGTTTTTTATACAGTTATTACGTTTGTTGATCTACTTTTTGGATTACTGACTGCATTTCAGCCTGTTATATGGTTGCATCGTGGTAGAGATCAGGTTTCTGTGTTTTGCTATAGTCCCATAGAAATGCAGTAACATGCCCGCTAGCTGTAAGCAGCATACAGCTGTCACCCATAGTGATGGCTCAATACAAACAGAAAGAAACCATGAAAGATGGTGACATGTCTGCACCCACAGAAACCTGTCCCACAGCCATGGGGAAAAACACAACAAGCCTTCCCTGATCACTCATCCCATACAACCACATGACTCTAAAATGTGGGTGGCCAAGCCAAATTATGTGGGGGTATACATATATGTGAGACAGATGCACACCTCCAGTCTGATCAAACAGTCTGAGATGGTTTACCTTTATAAAGGTGATACATAGTCAGGTGAACAGCAAGTTTTCGAAAGGCTGCAAATTTTGCAAATGTCGAAAGAAAAAGGTTTGAATGTGCAAGGAGTGAATGCACAGTGACATTTGCTCATTGCACATTCAACATTGTGGGGCGGATTGCACTATAGTGGGGATTGGGAAATGGTTCCCTACTGTAGTGCAATCTCGGAGTTAGAATAATAAAGTAAGGGGGTGTGGGGGGTGCAAGGGGGCTTTACCCCCTGCTTTACACTTTGTTTTTTTTTTGTTCAACATTAATGTTCGAAAAACAGTGAATCTGCTTTTTGATTTGCTGTTTTTCGAACATTAAGGACTGTCAGTGTTTTACTTTCGTGGTTTCGAGTCACTCATATGAGCACTCGAACCACTGTGATTCGAGCTTATGAAGGTAAACCTCTGAGACACAAAAGACCCCCAAGTGTGGGCAACCCTTCACACCACCCATATGCAAACTGTAGGTAGCTACAGGCCAACATATCTGACTCAGCCACCCCAACACCACATATCTTAGCCTCTAAAAATCTATCTGGAGTCCACCTGTCACCCTGATCCTGACTGACTTGTATTACTCAACCATGGACTGGTAAGCAAGCCATGCCAAAACAGAAATGCACACAGATCCCCATATCCTAATATGGTCAAGGTGTTTGACCATTTCCACAGTATCAGCAGTCAATTGTCTGTAGCTGCACATCTCAACAGGCTGCATTGTGCAAGAATGCCTAACATCTGGCCCATAATAATTGCTTGTGCATCAGCCAGGCTGTATTCCTCTGGTAAATCATTGTGAAGATCTGCAGAGGTGTGTCTGGAGGTACTGAAACAAGAAATACAGTGTCAAACATGGCAGATAAAATGTCTGCAAAAACAAACCCTCTAACTCTAGCACCCCATACATTAATAAGAGATATAGTCACAATCACCCTATGTATGGCCCAAAGTTCCCTCATTGAAATAGGGCTGTCTGCAGATATCATGCACTAACAGTCAGAGATGTATGGCTATCATACAAAAATCCCTGGACTGGAGTACAACAATCTCTGGAATGGGGTCCCACATGTACTATAGAAGGTCACACTGGCATGCTCCTACACTTAGAGAAGTGTCTGTAAGATCTCATAAATAACAGGCTTTTACCACCCAGTACACATCTCATTGCCACACCTTATCAGTCCTGCAGATGCCAGTAACTTTAAAAGTATCATCTGGCAGCCCTGAGCTTTATAACCTCTGTGGCATGAGTGATAACAGCATAACACTCTAGTATAAATATAACTAGTTAGATACGGGTTCCATTCTCAGCCCCTGCAAATGTGAAAGAGTGTGTGTGTTTATGTATATATGTGTTTGTAGGTTAAAGCTTTTGGGCCCATTCACACGCAGTACACTTCCTATTGATCTACTGTAGCAGCCATGCAGATGTCAGTCACCCTAAAAGATCCCCCTTAGCCAGCTCACAACCTTTTAAGCTCTGTGTCGCATGGGATAACTATGCACTACTATAGTGTTGCAAACTAGTTAGATAGGAGTTCTAATCCCAGTCCTGCCAAATATAAAAATGTGTGTGTTTGTTTGTGAATGTGCATGTGTTTGTAGGTCAAAGATTTTGTGCCCACTCACACTCCATACACTTCCCATTGCTGTACTTTAGCAGTCCTGCAGATGTCAGTCATGTTGAAAGATCCATTTGGCCAGCTCATAGACCTGTAAGCTCTGTGGTGCATGTGATAACTGTGAAACGCACTGGCATAAATTGCTAGTGAGGTAGGATTTCTAATCTCAGTTCTTACAAATGTCAAAGTGTGTGTATGTGCTTGTAGTTTAAAGCTTTTAGGCCTATTCACACTCAGCACAATTCCCATTGATCTACTTTAGCAGTTCTGCAGATGTCAGTCACCCTGAAAGATCACTTTGGCCAGCTCACAG
This sequence comes from Protopterus annectens, assembly GCF_019279795.1. NCBI lineage: Eukaryota > Metazoa > Chordata > Ceratodontiformes > Protopteridae > Protopterus > Protopterus annectens. The sequence goes on from NC_056729.1 coordinate 137,781,059, forward strand.
CCCTTTAAGCTCTGGGGTGCATGTGATAACTGTGTAGTACTATAATGCAGCAACCTAGTTAGGTAGGTAGGAGTTTTAATCCCAGTCCTGCCAAATGTTTGAGTGTGTTTGTAGGTTAAACATTTTGTGCTCATTCACACACAGTATCCCTTCCCATTGCTGTACTTTAGCAGTCCTGTATATGTAAATCATGTTGAAGGATCCCTTTGGCCAGCTCACAGTCCTGTAAGCTCATGTCCAAACCAACGTAATCTTGCCTCTCTGGCTTTGTCTCCAAACCTTCCAACCTGGGCTGACCCTCTAATATACTTATTCCTAATCCTGTCCATCCTCGTCACACCCAGTGCAAATCTTAACATCTTCAACTCTGCCATGTCAAGCTCTGACTCCTGCCTTTTTGTCAATGCCACTGTCTCCAACCCATATAACATAGTTGGTCTCACTACCCTCTTGTAGACCCTCCCTTTCACTCTTACTGGTACTCGTCTGTCACAAATCACTCCTGACACTCTTCTCCACCCACTCCATCCTGCCTGTACTCTCTTCTTCACCTCTCTTCCACACTCACCATTACTCTGAACTGTTGATCCACCTTCGCCACCTCTACTCTCTGCATCCTCACCATTCCTCTATCCTCCCTCTCATTCACACACATATATTCTGTCTTAGGCCTGCTATCCTTCATTCCTCTTCTCTCTAGAGCATATCTCCATCTCTCTAGGGTCTCCTCCACCTATTCCCTACTCTCACTACAGATCACAACATCATCTGCAAACATCATAGTCCACGGGGACTCCTGTCAGATCTCGTCTGTCAACCTGTCCATCACCATTGCAAATAAGAAAGGACTCAGAGCTGATCCTTGATGTAATCCCACCTCCACCTTAAACACATCCATCACTCCCACCGCAGACTTCACCGCTGTCACACTACCCTCGTGCATATCCTGTACCACTCTTACATGCTACTCTGACACTCTCAACTTCCTCATACAATACCACAGCTCATCTCTAGGCACCCTGTCATATGCTTTCTCTAAATCCACAAAGACACAATGCAACTCCTTCTGACCTTCTCTGTACTTCTCCATCAACACTCTCAAAGCAAACATTGCATCTTTAGTGCTCTTTCCTGGCATGAAACCATACTGCTGATCACTAATCATCACCTCCCTTCATAACCTAGCTTCCACTACTCTTTCCCATAACGTCATGCTATGACTAATCAATTTATTCCCTCTGTAGTTACTACAGCTCTGCACATCACCCTTATTCTTAAAAATTGGTAACAAAACACTTTTTCTCCATTCCTCAGGCATCCTCTCACTTTCCAAGATTTCATTAAACAATCTAGTTAGAAACTCCACTGTCATTTCACCTAAACACCTCCATGCTTCCACAGGTATGTCATCTGGACCAGCAGCCTTTCTGTTATTCATCCTCTTCATAGCTATCCTTACTTCCTCCTTGCTAATCCACTGCACTTTATGATTCACTATCCACCCATCATCCAACATTCTCTTCCTCTCATTCTCTTCATTCATCAGCCAGTCAAAGTACTCTTTCCATCTGCACAACACACGCCCCTCGCTTGTGAGTACGTTTCCCTCATTATCCTTTATCACCCTTACCTGCTGCACATCTTTACTAGCTCGGTCCCTCTGTCTAGCCAATTGGTACAGGTACTTTTCTCTCTCCTTAGTATCCAACCTTTTATACAACTCTTCATACACCTTATCCTTATCCTTCACCACCTCTCACTTTGCCATGCACCTCATCTCCTTATACTCTTGTCTACTTTCTTCATCTCTCTGACAATCCCACTTCTTCTTCTTCACCAACCTCTTTCTCTCTATACTCTCCTGTTCTTCTTCATTCCACCACCAGGTCTCCTTGTCCTCCTTCCTTTTTCCATATGTCACACCAAGCACCTTTCCAGCCATCTCTCTTACTAGCTCTGCTGTAGTTACCCATCTATTCGGTAACTATTCACTGCCTCCCAGTGCCTGTCTTAACTCTTCCCTGAACATCACCTCACAGTTACCCTTTTTCAATTTCCACCACTTGATCCTTGGTGCTGCCCTCACACTCATCCTCCTCTTCTTGATCACCAATATCATCCTACAAACCACCATCCTATGCTGCCTAACTACACTTTCCCATGCCACCACTTTACAGTCTCCAATCTCCTTCAGACTGGCCCTTCTACATAAGATATAATTCACCTGTGTGCATCTTCCTCCACTCTTGTATGTCACCCTATGCTCCACCCTCCTGTTAAAATAAGTATTCATCACAGCCATGTCCATCCTTTTCACAAAATCCGCTACCATCTGACCTTTTGCATTCCTTTGCATAACACCATACCTACCTATTACTTTCTCATCCCCTCTGTTCCCTTCACCAACATGCACATTGAAATCTGCTCCAATCACCAGTCTCTCACCCTTGGGTACAGTCATCACCACTTCATCCAACTCACTCCAAAATCATTCTTTCTCATCCATCGCACACCCAACTTGTGGAGCATATGCATTAACAACATTTATCATTACATCATCAATTTCCAGATTCATAAACATCACTCTATCCAACACTCTTTTCACTTCCAAAACACTCTTAGCATACTGTTCCTTCAGGATAATGCCTATGCCATTTCTCCTCCCATCCACACCATGATAAAAAAATTTGAACCCACCTTCGATACACCTAGCCTTACTCCCCTTCCATCTGGTCTCTTGCACACACAATATACCAACCTTCCTTTTGTCCATCATATCAGCTAGGTCTTTCCCTATACCAGTCATACTGCCAACATTCAAAGTTCCGACCCTCACTATCACAGTCCTAGCCTTTACCTGCCTTCGGGCATGCCTTCCCCCTCTTCTCCTCCTTCGGCCAACAGTAGCCAATTATATATAATTAAATATATATATATATATATATATATATATATATATATATATATATATATATATATACATACAACACATGAATGTTTCCACAGAGCTTTCTTACTATTGTTGTATGCCTCTATTGCATGATATGTTTTAAAAAAACAAGACTAATTCCTGCAGCTCAGATGGTGTAGTGGTATGTTCCCTGACTCTAATGAATGGGTTCCTGGGTTCAAGAACTGGCATGTTGATCATTTTGTTGCTGGGCAGAACAAGGGCTGTTGGGTACACAATGATAGCATACCACTGCTTACTGCTGCTTAGTGATGTCCCTTACCTTAATAGTACCTTAGGACAAGTATCACCCCATAACCTCTGTGGGTTGGCCGATAAATGAATAACACTGTAGTAGCAACAAATAGATGGGTAGGAGTTGTCATCACAGCCCTGGCAAATGTCAAAGTCTGTGTGTGTGTGTGTGTGTGTGTGTGTGTGTGTGTGTGTGTGTGTGTGTGTGTGTGTGTGTGTGTGTGTGTGTGTGTGAGTGTGTGTAGATTAAAGAATTTGGACCCATTCACACTCAGTACACCTTAGACATACATTTTGGTAGCCCTGAGCCCTGTAAGCTCAGTGGTGCATGTAGTAACTGTGTAATAGTATAGTTCAAAGCCCTAGGTTGGTAGAGGTTCAAACCTCAGTTATGCCAGATGTGTGTGTGTGTGTGTGTGTGTGTGTGTGTGTGTGTGTGTGTGTGTGTGTGTGTGTGTGTGTGTGTGTGTGTATATATGTGTAGAGTGAAGTATTTTGTGATGTGTCCCACCCACTACAACACTCATTGCCATACTTTGCAAGGGCTGGTAATGTTCCTCACCTTAGAAGTACCTTGGGACAACATCCACTCTATAAGCTCTGTGGTGTGTGTGATAAAGGTGTAATACTGTAGTAAAATTAATTAGATAGGTAGGGTTCTAATCTCAGTTCTAGCAAGTGTGTGTGTGTGTGTGTGTGTGTGTGTGTGTGTGTGTGTGTGTGTGTGTGTGTGTGTGTGTGTGTGTGTGTATATGTGTAGAGTGAAGTATTTTGTGATGTGTCCCACCCATTACAACACTCATTGCCATACTTTGCAAGGGCTGGTGATGTTCCTCACCTTAGCAGTACCTTGGGACAACATCCACTCTATAAGCTCTGTGGTGTGTGTGATAAAGGTGTAATACTGTAATAGAATTAATTAGATAGGTAGGGTTCTAATCTCAGTTCTAGCAAGTGTGTGTGTGTGTGTGTGTGTGTGTGTGTGTGTGTGTGTGTGTGTGTGTGAGTGTGACAACAGTATCCTGTGTGTGTTTGTATAATAACAGAGTATATTGGGGGGTTGCTAATCCATTTTATTGATGTCCTACCATATGTCCCAATGTCCACATTACAAGGCCAACAGCTGTCAAACACTGTAGGGGTAGGTGTAGATACTCTACAGCCCTAAAAGTGCTGCGCCATGTGCAATGATTATGTGACAGTATGGTATAGGTAACATGATAGGCAGCCCTTCTAATCCTCATAGACCATACTCCACTCAGGAATCATACACACACTCTTGGCTAGGCACCAAACCCTAGAGCAGTAGTTTCCTTGCAAAGCGCCCACATGATAGAACCCACAGTGTGAATGCAGTGGACCCCATGTCGAACTGCTGACCAGACATGAGTTGAGTCCCACAGGGTGTGGACCTGGGTCCTCCCATGGTTGCGATCTACACCTCTGAGGTGCAGGCCAATGCAAAGGCACCCTGGCTGACAATATTTGCAGACAACTGTAAGGTGTGTGCTATCATTACTCACCCATGTGATGTTGACATCATGCACAAAGGCCTCTCTGAGACCTATCACTGTTGTCAGAACCCCAGACATTACCTCAGTGCCAGGAGATGTGCCGCCATCCCCTTTTGAGAACACCATGGGTCACATGAACTAATACTTTGGTGGTCGTCCACTGAACAGTGAGGTTGTTATAACAGAATGGGAAACACAGGTTGACAATGAGTTCCCTGTCATCCACAACAGTGCCACTGACATCAGAAAGTCCTTCCATGTGTTATATCTCCTGATTAAGGGTGTGTAATCCAGCAAGTAACAGGCCATGGCCACCTTGTACCCTCCCCTCAGTAGACCATGCAATGTGTACAGTGGCCTTTCGCCATGTAACCCACTGGACACCTGCAGCAACTGTAAAAAGGCTGCAAATATATCCCACAAAGATAATCCCAGGTGTTGCACACATGTCATGTATGGGCAGACTGATATAACTCAAATTAATCCCCATACCATACTGGCTATATAGGTGTGATCACTGCTTGAAGTACACAGTCATATCTCATCAATTTTGGTCAAGAATTCGACATCTGAGTATATCTATCTGTCCACACAACATGCACTAGAGACCTCAACCACACTTCCACACTACAAAGACCATGTTTGTGGGACAGGTTCACAACCCAGACACTGTCCAGGTTATGGAATAAACATCACATACATGTGAATCAGTTCACATCAATGGTCATCCGCGATGCACATCTGGATGAGTGGATGGTGACTAGAACACCCTCCCCTGGGGATAACTCCAGTGACTATACTCATCAGCCACACTGGGGACTATTGTCAGGTAGCATGATGGCTGGGTATTCCCTTGGTCTGGCCCTTCATGGCCATTCACCTAGAACACACCTATGACTCTATGAACCTCTGGATCCCAGTAATGGCAATAGTGTGTGTGTGTGTGTGTGTGTGTGTGTGTGTGTGTGTGTGTGTGTGTGTGTGTGTGTGTGTGCATGCAAGCATGTTTGTGTGTGTGTGTGTGTGTGTGTGTGTGTGTGTGTGTGTGTGTGTGTGTGTGTGTGTTTGTGTGTGTATGTGTATGTGAACAGTATTCTCTGTGTGCTGCATCAACACAATACCCTCTATGTGTGTGATATTCACAAACCTTTGGTGTGTTCCACCCAGTACACTTACCATTGTCCACTGTACAAGAGCTGCTGACATCAGCCACTATGCACTTACCTGTATACACCCCTTGGCCCTATCAGCCATATGGCGCATGCAATAACTGTTATACAGACCTGTTAACTGTGTACAGCTGTACCCTGGATATGACACAGTCAATGTGTTACCACACTGCCATAACCGTTGTAGAAAAGGACAGCAGGGCTACATCCTCCTGACAGACAGACACCTAGAACACAAACAGAATACATTATGGAGACCACAGTCAGTCAGTGTTAATAACAGCAATAATGCTTCATGGCTGGACAGCTACACACTCTGATGTATAACCATTAAACATGCTGGTTGACAACACTTTACACAGCACTACATTGCCAAACTGTACTAAATTCACCCTGTGCATCAGAACCATGTTAGCATGTCCCTGCACCGATGGTATGGATGACAGGGATGTGGCACAGGTGTCATCATATGCACAGGGTGTGGTGTGGGTTTGCCAGAAGCCTAGGCTGAGCCAATTTGTTTACATCATGTGTGTGGGTCAGAGGTTGTGTATTACATGGGACGTGCAGAGGTGGTATGTGTAAGTATGGATGTGCCCTAGCTGTGATGGTGATGTGCGTTTGTATGGATGCACACAGTCCTGCCATGTTGCTGCCCTATACAGGGGTATGTTGGACAGCTATGCATAGCTCAGCCTTGGTAACCATTGCTCACATTCCAGTCTGATAAAATAACAGAGTGATAACATCATTTAATAAGTCTATTTAATTTCCTATACATAACATTCTTCTTTGTGCTGTCATTACAGTAGCAAGAGCTGGGAATATACTATATGGGACACTTGGGTATACATAAGTGGTATCACTTTTTTTTGTTTGTTTTATTTTTGTTCTTTTAATACATGGGTAGTATCACATGCTATATACACTTACTCTTGCATGTTACACCAGCTACAATTCACTGGCTGTCAAAAATAATTTAACACATATCGTATTATTAAAGTAGTACTTTTAACACTGCTTTTCCATGTAAAATTAGATTGCCTATTGTAGTACTTGAACCATGCACCCCTGCATGCAAAGCTGGGAATCTGACTATGACACTATCTTGTTCCTGCTGTTTGAGTTGTATGTTTTTATATATCTCCTATTGGATATTAATATGATATTATTATATTAACTGTGGACTACTATGTTTTTGGCCATGTCATTGTGACTGCTGTCATGTAGCAATGGCATACATTTTGGTTTCAGACTTCTATCTTTCAAAACATTCATCTTAATGCATAACTTGCTGCCTATCTACTTTCTGTCCATCCTCTCTGCAAATGTGCAGATGTTAGGTATTGCTAAGGTCAAACAACTATGTAGGTGCCCACATACTATTGTGCTGTGGGCCTGCACACTGCTGCTAGTTCAAACATATGGTACATACCTTCATGTATGCCTTGCCCCTTTTCCTTGCCTGTGTGATGGACATTACAGAGGTGGTGGGCTACACATTCCCAGAAAGTAGGTGTGAATACTTCACAGGACAGGACATTTGGAGACAGCCCAACACCATGGGGAACATATTCCCAGAATAGTGAATAGATTCTATGTTATCAGTGCTGTTATACTCATGGTGGGTTGATAGATTGACAGGGTTTGTGTGGACATGTATTTCATGAGTGACGTCACGTTTGACAGTGATATGTCTCTGACATACCTCTCCACTGGCATGCTGTCCACAGACTGGCCACATGTTTGCCTGTTATGTTTTGTCTGTTTCCCAGACAGTTGGAGTCCTTGGAAAATCAGTCAGGGACTCTGAGGAATGCAGTCAGTAAATACTCACATTTATTGGTATTACTGACTTCATATTCCTCATAAAGGATATGTTTCAACAAACCCAGTGACATCTGCAACTGTCGCAATTTATGACAGCAATATGTCCAATCTACCCCTGTGTTTGTACCTCTGTCCCCAAATTATGTCAGGCTTTGTACAGATGTCAATGAGGCTCAGACGTATTTAGTATAATTATTTCTTACCTTCACTCCTGCTACCATCCCAGTGATGTAGTAGACTCGCCAGAGAAGAGGCCATAGATATGAGTCCTAAGCCTGTACATTCTGAGGTGAACTGTACATTTGAGGGGTCTGTGTATGACTGTCCATTATTAACAAACTGTCAGGATTGTGTACACATGTCATGTGTATATGTTATTAGGGCTGTGTATGGAGGGGGTGTAGATGTAAGAGTAATGTCTCCTTTTTTATCTGAGTGTGCACGATGCTCCAGTTTCTGCTGGTCTATTGGCTGTATGTGTTTGTAGGGGCAGACTGATACATGTCCTCTACCAGCAGCAGGATTCAGACTACATTGAGAACTGGGCCTGTATATGTGGGGCTAGTGTGCGAGGCAAACAATGATGTATTTGTTGACACAGTCCGTATACTCTACTGTTCACTTGACTTACCATTATGTGACTGTGACTGTGCTGATGTTGGTTGTGGGTATGCACTTTCACACTGGTGTCTGTTTTTCAGTGCTCTTACATGCCTGTAGTGCCTGATATATTTGTAAATACATGTGTAGTTACCCATAGCAGATTTTCTATTTCAATTACTTGGTGCTATTTCACTAAATATATGTTAGAGCACACAGGAGGGTGTTACTGCAGCAACTGTGTTAGCTTATCTACGCCAGTACTTCAGATACATCCCCATTTTCATGGCTTCCACCCACAACTTTGTCAGCCTTGGTCAAGATTAATTGCAGTAAGGGGTTCTGAGCATACCTCTCAACTGGCTGGATTGTTTCAGGATGTCCAGGTTTATTGCTCGTATTTCTGGTCTGTTGTACAAATTATTCTCATTTCTCTGGTAAATCACTGTCAGGATATGATGATTTTTGTCAGTAAATTATGACATGCATTTCATTTTCATACCTCACATCCAAAAGATTATGTATGCTGAAACAAACCATGTCACTCTGTCAAGAAGAGTACAGCGGGACAATGACCTCTTCCTTCCTGGATGCAAAAGCATTAGTAATGAGATGTGCCACATAGAAGGACTTTCTGACCACATTGGCAATGTGGTGGTTAAAACAGACATTGCTGTCAACCTGTGTTCTCAGATCTCTTATAATGCCTTCTGCATTCAGGGGACTACCATCAATGTGGTAATTCATGGGAACAGGGGTTATCCCAAATGGGATGACAACACATTTTCTGACATTGAGCTTAAGGCCATGGCTCTGACATCAGTCATTGGTCTCAGTGAGGCCTTTCTGTAGGATGCCATCATCACTTCGGTAGTTAATAATATCTCCCAACTTGCAATTGTCTGCAATCTTTGTCAGCCAGAGTCCCTTCATGTTGGCATGGACTTCAGAAAAGTAGATACCAAACAGGAGAGGACCTAGAACAGTACCTGTGGGACCTCACTTATGACTGCTCAGCAGTCTGACTTGGAACCAGCTATTTTCACACTGTGAGTTCTTTCTGTGAGTCAGTTTGCAACCCACCTAGTGATATAGGAGTTGATGCCTAGAAAGTAATGAATAGAATGTGCTTAACTTACTTTGGAGGGGTCAATAGAGTATGTGAAATTGTCAAGAGAAATTGGCCAATTCTATTGACAGACCCAAAAATAAGTAAGGTGATAGAGTCTACCCCTAAATTCTGTTTTAAGAATTGTAAAAACCTGAAACAGCATTTGTGTTACAAGCAAAACAGGTTTCATGGACAGTTTACTCCACAGCATAAAGGGACATATGCATGTAGGACTTGTAAAGCCTGCCCTAACATTTGGTCAAGTTGCATGGTTATACACCCAGTGACTATAAAGCAAATATAGTTTTCCTTCTATGCAGATTGTACAACTAAAAATATAGTCTATATGGCTAGGTGTAACCTATGTGATAGTTTTTACATAGGTAAGACCAATTGTATGTTGAAGGAAAGGGTATTGGAACATCTAAATGACATAAGCAACAAACTGACTAATGCATTGGCCAAGCATGTGTCAGAAGTTAGGGGAGACCATAGTTTTAAGTTCTTGGTCCTACAAAAGGTCAATGATAGCCTGAGAGAAGGAGATGTATACAATGAAACAGTGTGTTGAATAAAAATAGATTACTGACTTAAGGCATATGCCCCTCCAGGTCTGAACAGTGCCGTCTCTTTAAAACCTGTTTTAAAAAAGAGAAGTTTGCCTCATTTTGTATGTCTGTTTTTATTGGTTGTGTGAAATATTTAAATGTAAAGATTTTAGCAACTGTTGTTATTTGTATTAAGGTCTGAGGAAGCAGGCAACTGTGAAAGTGCTAACCTAAATATATCTGTTTTGTGTTTTATTAAATTGTTTATCCTACTCTCAGCATTTTGACACCTTGTTTTTGTTTAAATGCAGTCTTTGTCAGCCAGAGTCCCTTCATTTTGCTATGGACTTCAGAAAAGTAGATACCAAACAGGAGAGGACCAGGACAGTACCCTGTGGGACCCCACTTATGACTGCTCAGCAGTCTGACTTGGAGGCAACTATTTTCACACTGTGAGCTCTTTCTGTGAGTCAGTTTGCAACCCACCTAGTGATACAGGGGTTGATGCCTAACTTAGTGAGGCTTTGCATGATTCCTCAGTGGGGAATGTTATCACAGGCTTTGGGCAGATCAAAGTAGGCTGTATGAAACACCTTGCATTTATCCACAGCTTGGGTGACTGACTCAAAGAAGGTGACCAGGTTGATTGAGCAGGCATAACCTACCCTTCACAAAACCAAACTGTGTGGAATCCTGAATCTGGAGATTCCCATATCCCTGTTTATTAGGTGCATGGTGATGCATTCCATAGCTTTGCATAATAGACTTGTCAGGCTGATGGGGCGATAGTTCCCAGGTCTCTTTGTGGAGTGGGGTGACTGTAGGAGTACACAATTTGGTAGGGACAAAATCTGAGGTGAAGCTGTGATTGAACAGGGCACACAGGTGAGGTGCCAGGTCATTCTGTAGTTCATGTAGAACACAGCTAGGGATATTGCCAGGTCCCATAGAATCTGTATTCTTGGCCTTGGACAGTGGTGTTTTAACCTGTGCAGCAGTAATACTGGATGCCTGACAGTGTACTGTTATTGTGATTAGTCCTTTGGGGGGGGGGTAAAGTTGGCACTGAATCTGTCGGCCAGTATATTGGCAATATCTGTTGGCTCAGTCTAGGAGGTACCATTATTCAGTAGCTCAGAACTAATCTTTGTATTGCCATGGGGATTCTTTACATAACTCTAGGAGGCCTTGGGGTTGTCTTTACTATGTGCTGCAAGTTTGTTTTCACAGCTAGCATTATAGTATTTGATGAGGGATCTCAACTTTTAATTGAGACTGATAATGTTTTTTTTCTAATCTTGGGACTTCACCTTATTCCGTATCAGTTTCCTCCTTCTGTTGTAGAGTGTCTTTATAGCCAGAGACCACCAGATTGGCTTCCTTTTTTTGGAGGTGAGGGTCTTGGTTTTGTTGGGTATGGTGGAATCCATGCATTTGTGTACATGTTCATAGTGCATTGGTGTTTGACTCAGCAGTCATGCAACTAGTCTCCATTTGCATGGCTGCCGTGAGGTTAGCCACTTCTATTTAGGAAGCCAAAGTTAGCTTTGGAAAGGCTTTCCATGGCGATTACCTTTGCGGGGGGGGGGGGGGTGATTAGTTGATTAGTTTGTGGTCAGCACTATTTTTAAATGCATGGCAACACGTGTTTGCTACTAAAGCAATATTACCTACTAAAGCCATTTAAAACAGCTCACGATTGTCGCTGGAATTGATCTGCCTGCAAATACCTATTTTTGCTATGACATAGCAGGCTATACTGTTAATTTAATTACAGGAAAGGCTCTAGATCTAGTGAAGGCTCCTTCAGCTCATTATATTATATTCAGGATACCATATATGCACCATACAGATGAAGCAAAGACGTGAATCTGAACGTTGTGTCTGTTAATTTCTGCTTGTAATTATCTCCTTTCTCTGTTACTGTTGGTGAATCTGAAAGTTGTGTTTTTTTAAATTCTGCTTGTATTTATCTCCTTTCTCTGTTACTGTTAACAACCTCTCACTGTATCTCACATGCTACCCCACTGCCCTAACTGATAACTAACTATTTTTAACTACTACTTGTGTACAGCAGAAGCGTGGACCTAGCACATTTTGCTCTGCCCTATCCCACACCTTGGTGTACCTTTCCACAGTCAGAATGGGACTTGGGCTTTGCCTTTTTGCTTTCCTGTCTCCCCCATCTCCACATATATTTGTACTTCTCTCCCTAATATTTTCCTTCCTTACTAGTTCAATCTTATATCACTCTTGCACTATCTTCTCCTTCTATACCTACCCATATCTGCCATACTTAGTCTGATAGCTTGTCTTTTTCTGTTTTACAGTCTACTACCCATGGGCTCCCTCTATTTTTCCTACCCAGGAAAGACATTAAAACTACACAGGAAGGAAAACACAGATACACAGCAACTACTGGAAAGAACACCACCTCCAGGTATCCTGTGAAGACACCTTACCCGCAACATGCCCTACAGAACATCATACCTCCTTAATAAAACAGGCTCAGTGTACGTAGCATAAAACTACAATATCTGGCTATAAATCACTTCTTCTTCTTCTTTCGGCTGCTCCTGTTAGGGGTCACCACAGCAGATCAACTGTTTACATTTCCTCCTGTCCTCTATATGTTGCTCTGTCACACCAACAACCTGCATATCCTCTCTCACCACATCCATAAACCTTATCTTACACCTTCCTCTTTTCCTGTTACCTGGCAGCTTCATCCTTAGCATCTTTTTCCCAACATACTCTGCATCCTTCCTCAGCACATCTCCAAACCAATGTAATCTTGCCTCTCTGGTTTGTCTCCAAACTTTCCAACCTGGGCTGACCCTCTAATATACTTATTCCTAATCCTGTCCATCCTCGTCACACCCAGTGCAAATCTTAACATCTTCAACTCTGCCACGTCAAGCTCTGATTCCTGCCGTTTTGGCAATGCCACTGTCTCCAACCCGTATAACATAGCTGGTCTCACTACCCTCTTGTAGACCTTCCCTTTCACTCTTACTGGTACTCATCTGTCACAAATTACTCCTGACACTCTTCTCCACCCACTCCATCATGCCTGTACTCTCTTCTTCACCTCTCTTCCACACTCACCATTACTCTGAACTGTTGATCCCAAGTACTTAAACTCATTCACCTTTGTCACCTCTACTCCCTGCATCCTCACCATTCCTCTATCCTTCCTCTCATTCACACACATATATTCTGTCTTAGTCCTGCTGACCTTCATTCCTCTTCTCTCTAGAGCATATCTCCACCTCTCCAGGGTCTCCTCCACCTGTTCCCTACTCACTACAGATCACAATGTTATCTGCAAACATCATAGTCCAAGGGGACTCCTGTCTGATCTCGTCTGTCAAACTGTCCATCACCATTGCAAATAAGAAAGGGCTCAGAGCTGATCCTTGATGTAATCCCACCTCCACCTTAAACGCATCCGTCACTCCCACCGCAGACCTCACCGCTGTCACACTACCCTCGTACATATCTTGTACCACTCTTACATACTTCTCTGACACTCCTGACTTCCTCATACAATACCACAACTCCTCTCTAGGCACCCTGTCATATGCTTTCTCTAAATCCACAAAAACACAATGCAACTCCTTCTGACCTTCTCTGTACTTCTACATCAACACTCTCAGAGCAAACATCGTATCTGTACTGCTCTTTCCTGGCATGAAACCATACTACTGGTCACTAATCATTACCTCCCTTCTTAACCTAGCTTCCACTACTCTTTCCCATAACTTCATGCTCTGACTGATCAGTTTAATCCCTCTGTAGTTATTACAGCTCTATTTTTTTCCTTGATAACTATCTTACTATTACATCCTGCCTCCTGCGAGATAGCAGCCAACCGCAGCTTGGTCATACCGTTTGCACCACCCCGATTTTTTCAAACTTTTCTTTCCTATTTCCCTCACTAGACTTAATATTGGACGTATTATTCACTGCTGCCATTTTTCTTATTACTATTAGGTGGCACTATACCCCTAAACTAGACTGTACTCTGATATTATTAATCCCCTGACTAAGAACATAGTTAGACCCTTTTACCTACAGCTCCTCTTACAGTGTTCTCCTCTTACAGTGTTCTTTTCCTATCCTTTCCTGACTCACCTCACGTACTCCTACCCTTGTCCACTATACTTTTTCCTGGTTTTAGATTACTAACACCCTATAGAAACACTTACCTCTTAGCCATATTCTCTTTCATAGCTACAGATTGTTTTTCTCACTGTGGCTTGTCCAGCCTTTGGCTTTACCTCCGTTAGCCCCTCTTGGGCTCACTCCCTCCCTACCCTGCCCCCAATTCCCACCCACCCCGGTACCTCTACATTTAACCCTACTAAACCACACCCACAGCCTAATAAACCTATCCCACCACAGCCCACACTACCAATCAAACTCCCACACCCCTAGCAATCTAAACATCACCACCTACTTTTATACACATCATATTCTTAAATCATCCTTTCCTACCTTTTTTCGCCGCACCAAACTACTATTCTTAACAGAAGCAAAATGAAATTCTTCTTAAGCTGTCTTCTGCTCATCCTTACTATACTAACAAACCCTACTACATACCATCATATCTAACCTTCACTAAATAGCAGTTACCACATCACAAACATATAAACCATACTACACACTCACACATCTTTTCCCATTAGTGCTACACTTTTCAAACACAATCAAATGCTACACATAATTAAATTCCAAATAACAACAAATACCACTAAACTATCAGGTGTACACTACATAAAAATAACATTTAAAATAAAACACACATTACTACTTGCAAAACAACTACTCACATCAGGAGACATACACCCAAACCCAGGACCCAGCAATACCTTACTCCCACCTAAACATAAATCTGACCTACTTATCATAAACATCAATATAAGAAGCATAACAAACTCCCTGATCTGCATGCATTCATAAAGCATTACTCCCCAGATATAATCACAGAAACCTGGTTAAAACCCAATATACAAAATGAGGAAATTTTCCCACCAGGTTACAATATACTAAGACACGATAGAGCAACTAGAAAGGGAGGGGGTGTAGCCATATTATTTAAAAACACCCTAAACATTAAACCCCTCAATAACTCAATTCCTACATTTCAAAATGTCGAAACCTTAATATCAACTCTTCTCATTAATGATACCAAGAAAATTAACATCCCACCAGGCAATAACTGTTCTATCATAGAAGAGATCTGGCTTATGTGAGTAATCACAAAATCATCATTTTTGAAATCCCACCCCTTCAATTATTTAAATTTATTGGCCATCCTACAGTATTTCATAGTACCAAAATACAAAAGTGACCACCCCTTTCAATCCATCTTGCTGTTTTAAAAATAGTAACTCTCCACTAAACCTTAACTTTTTAAACAGGTAAAACTCAAGTTACCTACTTTCACATCTAACTTCTCTAGTGCACACTGCAGAGTGCATTCTTTTCAATCTTACCTTTAAGCATCCCTGTGACTAGCACTTTCTCTAATACCTGCTGGAAAGCACTAGGAAGCCTTAAACTCATACAAACACTGAACTCTCCTTGTTAACCAGGAGAAATTAATAGTAGGCACTAAACAGCCTATAATTGCAAAGTGCCTTGCTACGGAAACAGCTCCTATACTTTACAAAGAAAAAAAAAAGCCCCAAACCAGGCATGTCCAAGGGTCAGCTTCCGGTGATTTCTCCTGTCTACCTGGTGAATCTGGGCATACTGGGGCAATGCAGCAATTGCCTCATGTACACAGACAACCCTCTCCTCCTATCACCCAACACTACAACCTGTGAGAGATGCACTTACATAGCCAAAATTGAAGCAAAGCTCTCTCCACCCAATATTGTGCTAAACAGTCAACAGGAGAAGGTTAACACCCACACTACACCTCAAGCAACACATAGCCCTTCTAAACCCGCACCACCAACACCCACATATAGCAACACTAAATCCACATATGCAGAGGCCCTTAACTGTAACCTGCCCAAGCAACAAAGACCTCTGAAGCTGAAACGCAAACAAACACCAATCACAACCAATGTGTCACATAGTTCACAACACCAGTGTGCCACCCAGCAACAGCCCCTAAGGCAAGACAATCAATGTACCTAACACTTTAGTCATAGGTGACTCTATAGTCCGGCACACTGATGTCCCTCTCACCAGGTTGAATAAGGAGAAAATTACAGTCAGCTGCCTGTCGGGTGCCAGGATCCACCACACAACGCATGCACTCAAGTCACTCCACAACAAGTACAAATATGACTCTGTCATTGTCCATGTTGGAGTGAATAACTTGAGACGTACCTCCCTGGACTACATGAAAAGAGGCATGGAAGAGCTCTCGGATCATGTGGCCCAGGCAGGTATGACCCTAGCCCTGAGTAGAATCCTGTCTTCGCCCAGAATGATACCACAATATAAGGCTAAAATGATTGACTTCAACAATTGGCTAAGCTTATGGTGACATTCAAAGGGGATCCAGTATCTGTCTGCCTGGGATGACATGACTGACAGACCACGATGCTTTGCCAGAGATGGTCTGCACCTGTCACCCCTGGGATTCAGGTTACTGGCTAAGGCTCTTGCCACCCCTATAGTGCCTTTTTTAGGCAAACTTCAAAGGACAAAACCACCACCTTAACAGGTACAAGCATGCAAAATCTGAAGGTAATGCTAGAAGTCTAAACCTCAAAATGCACTCTCTCGAGGCACACCTAAAAATGGAGAACATCGATATCTGTGCAGTAACTGAGACCTGGTTCAAGGCTCCAGAGAGCACCCCTGCAATACCAGGCTACAACTCTTACCACACTTTTCGGCCACCAAACCAGGACTGAAACACTAAAGGTGGAGGAGTGTCAATATTCACCAAGGATATTCACACCACCAGGCTAGTTGGCCAACACAATGTGTCTGAAATTCTCCAAGTGCAACTAACACTAGGTAAGACTGCAATCCAAATTGTAGCTTGCTACAGATCCCCACCATACCCCAAGATTCTCACTACACCTTTCTAAACATACTGGAAAATATTAAGATTGAACCAAACACCCTAATACTGGGTGATTTTAACTACCCTGCCATTAACTGGAAAACTACTCATGTCCCAACACCTTTGCAACGGTTCTTGGAATTCATATATTCCAATGCCCTGGATCAACTAATCCATAGTCCCACCAGGGCTCCAATATCCTAGACCTGGTCATTAACAACATGGGAAATCAATGCTCCATACCTATGGTCACCCCCTCGTTAGTCAGGTCTGACCATAAGCTAATCACCCTTAACATCCACATCCCACCCCCAACCCCAGTAAAGAAACCACCATAAAAAACTTCTCCAAAGCCAACTTCATGCTACTCAAGTCAGAAGTGACAAACTTCATGACACCCATGCAGACGGAACTGAAAGTTCAACTGCTGAATCCTAGACTAAGGCACTGTACGAGCACATCCACTCATGCATGAATCGTGCCATCCCAAATAGAACCAAAATGCTCTCATCCAAGAAAAGGAAGCCAATCTGGTGGTCCCCTGCCATAAACAAACTTTACAACAAAAGGAAGAAACTTTTGCAGAAAAGAGGAAAATCCCAGGATGCAAAAAACTCCCTTACTAGCCTCAGTAAGAAACTGAGATGCCTCATAAAATCCTCCAAAGCTAGTTACGAAAATAAAATTGCCAAAGATTCCAAAGACAACCACAAAGCATTCTATAACTATGACAAGAATCTAAATGGCAATGCTCAGATCTGCTCTGAGCTAAAACAGAATGGCATTAAATATACTGATCCGAAAGATATTGCCAATATCCTGGCAGATCGATTCAGTGCCAACTTCACCCCCCTCTCACCCCCTAAATGGCCCATCTCAATACAGGAAGATTGCCAAATTCCAGTAATAATGGCCACACAGGTACAAAATGCACTCTCTAAAGCCAAGAATACAGCATCCATGGGACCAGATGACATCCCAGGCTGTGTACTACATGAACTACAATATGAACTGGCACCTCACCTAAGTGTCATGTTTAATCATAGCCTCACCTCAGGTTTCATGCCCACTGAGTGGCGCAGAGCTACAGTTATCCCAATCCACAAGGGGGGATCCACCTTGGATCCCGGAAACTACCATCCCATCAGTCTGACAAGCCTTATCTGCAAGGCCATGGAGTGTATTATCATGGAACTTATAAACAAAGACATTGGCAACCTTCAAACACTGGACCCCACCCAGTTTGGGTTTGTGAAGGGCCGATCTTGTCTCCTGAACCTGATTGACTTCTTTCAATCAGTCTCCAGATCCATGGACAAGGGTAAGATGGTCCACACAGCCTATCTAGACCTTGCCAAGGCCTTTGACACCATCCCCCACTCTGGAATCATAGATAAACTTACTAAGTTGGGCATTAATCCCTATGTCACCCAATGGGTTGCTAAATGGCTTACTGATAGAACCCACACTGTATAAGTAGCCGACTCCAAATCCAGCTCCAGACAAGTAACAAGTGGAGTACCTCAGGGTTCAGTCCTGGGGCCGCTCTTGTTTGGCATCTACTTCTCTGAAGTACAGGTCAACACTAAGGGACTCTGGCTAACAAAGTTTGCAGATGACTGCAAACTGGGAGCCATTATTGAATCCCCAAATGATGTGGATACTCTACAAAAGGGCCTTACAGAAACAGATGCTTGGTGCCAGAGCCATGGGCTCAAGCTCAATGCCAAGAAATGTATTGTTATCCCCTTTGGGAAAAAAACATGTATCCATGAATTACCATATAGGTGGCAGTACACTAAACACAGAAAGTGTGATAAGAGACTTAGGGACACAGGTGGACAGTGGTCTCACCTTCGATAACCACATTGCCACAACAGTCAGGAAATCCTTCTATGTGGCACACCTCATCACGAAGGGCTTTTCATCCAGAAAAAAGGAGGTCATTGTCCCACTGTACTCATCCCTCATTAGACCCATTATAGAATACAACGCCCCATTTGGTATGTACCTCTCAAGACATCTTCTACAACTGGAAAGGCCTCAGAAATACCTCACTAAAAGAATCACAGGCCTAAAGCAGATGCCCTATGCTGACTGCCTTAAAAAACTCCAGCTATACTCTGTCACATATCGTCTACTCAGAGGTGATCTCTGCTTAACATACAAGGCCATGTCAAACCCAGAGCTGTTGGACTTGCTACACTTAAAGAAATCCCAATCCCTCAGAGCTACACGCTCCAGGGATCTAAACCTTGTCATCACAATAAACAAAACATGCTGGAGGGATAGGTTCCTGAGCCAGAGACTCCCCAGACTCTGGAATAGATTGCCCATACATGTCAAGCAGAGTGCCTCTTTGGACCTCTTCAAGAGGAACCTTGACGATTGGATGGGAGAAAGGAAATTCACCCCAGAGATCACGTCAGTCGCCCTGCTAGACAGGGGTCCAGGAAAGTAAATAATGTGGAAAGAAATAGCCAGGGAATTGTTATGGCTAGGCTTGTATAGGCCCTAGGGCTGATAGCCTAGTACCAACCTATGAACCTATGAACCTATGAACAATGGACGTCAGAAAACCTCACTAAGGAATCAATTATATTAGGTGATCTAAATACAGACTGGTTAGCCTGCAACTCCAATATCCCTACAAACCATATAAACCTCTATGGCTTTTCACAGCTCATCCATGAGCCAACTAGAATAGATAAAAAATCCAATAAGCAATAAATCCTAGACTGGACACTAGTTAATTGCCCTAAAGAAAAATATTCTCTGGTTGTCTCTCAGACAACCTCAGTGACCACCTTCCCATTTACCTACAGTGAAGGCACAAAAATCCCTCAAACCCTATAATCTTTAGACTAGTTAGAGATGAAAGTAAGTTAAAGAGTGAGAATCTAAACCATATCCTAAAACATTGTAAGTGGGACCCACTGCTAACATTAAACTTAGACCAAGCAACTGAATACTTTAATAACACTTTCATCAATGTTCTCAACTCAATAGCACCCATTAGAAGAATCAAAGTAAAAACAAACTATGCACCATGGCTAAGCAGGGACACAAGGGCCCTTCTAAATGCCAGTGATAAAGCATGGAAAACATGGAAAACAGAAAAGACTAACTCATCCAAAACAAAACTACCAACAAATAAGAAACCAAACAAAAAAAACAAACACTACTCGACAAACAAAACTACTTCCTTCATGTTCAACATAAACACAATAAAACTCCCCAAAAATTCTGGCATGCCATAAACTCAACACTTAAACCAGGTAAAACATCCACACCCAAACACTAACAACATCACTGCAGATATTGCTTCCCAATTTAACCAACACTACACAAATACCATCATATCCCTCTCCACACAACTCTCCAATAGCAACCCACCCCAAACCAACCCACCAAAAATACCCCAACCCTCACCCTATCACCTGTCCCTACTGCAACTATCAAAAAAACTGCTGTTCAAACTTAAACCTACGACCCTTGCTGCAGACACCCTACCAGCCAAATTCTTAAAAACAGCAGCTGATTCACTGTATTACCCTTTTTCCATCCTTATAAATCGATCCATTCAGGAATCCTACATCCCACAATTATTGAAAGTATCATACATTCTCCCCCTTCATAAAGGTGGAAACTCTTATGATTTTTCTAACTACCGTCCCATAGCTATCCTATCCTACCCCCTTAGCTAAAATTTTGGAAAGATGCATTCACTCTCAAGTGATGCAATTCTTAAATACTAACATTCTCCTATCTCCCACACAACATGGTTTCCACCAACACCACAGCACCACTACTGCTCTGATCTCTTTCACAAACACAATTAACCAATTCAGAAATAACAACAACTACATCTCAGCAATATTCTTAGACCTATCTAAGGCATTTGGCATGGTATCACACCCCCTACTTCTAGACTCTCTGACCTCCCTATCCTTTGCTCCATCTACCATAGCATGGTTTAAAAGCTAATCAAAAAACCAGAAGACCCGAACAAAAACCAAGAAAACGAAAAACCTTTTGGGTCCAAAACTTGAGAACTCTGTTAAAGGTTTACCCGTCTTAACTTGCAAACTTGCACAGTTCCTTTTGAGTTGTTAGAAAATTCACTTTGAATCCCCAAAAATAAAATCCAACCAAGATGGTTAAAAGCAAACAAAAACACTTTATTTCGTGCAAAAACACAAATCACCACAAGCGCTTTCACCCGGTCTTACCAGGCTTTTTCAAGTGTGACAAGCATAACTAAGAACAGCTTTTTATAGCGTGAGAGGGTAAAATTAATTAGTTAATTAAACGTAACTCATAATACACAACCCATTGAAGAGGGTGTCAATTTCAATAATATTCATTATATAAATAATAAACCTCTAAAACTTTGTTTGTATATATATAAAATCTGCTGTCAAAAAACATGTTTCTTTAAAAAAAAAAAAAAAAAGTCAGGTAGCTATGCAAAAACTGGTGATGCTGTATACACTACACTACAACTAAAAAAAATCATCTGTATTATAAAAAAATAAAATAAATAAAATGCTACTATATTACTATATTAAAACTTTTTTTTTTGTTTAAATGCACCAACCTATCTTGGCTTGGCTCACATTGCTGCATGCACTGCTGTTAAAACCTTTCAAAACTAATGAAGTAAAATTGTATTGTAAAATTATTAACTTAAAACTTTGTTTGTTTTTATAATATATATTAATTCCATATTATAATTGTGTCTGTGAAAAGTCAGAAAGGGGTGTTATTAAAAAAAGATGGATATATGTAAATCAGTTATATTATATTTCTTCTTGCTTTAAGTATGGGACCAAGGACCAAGACCTCGTTTTAAGTGTCCTGGATTTTTTTTATGGTATTCAGTCTTAATAAGCTCAAATAAGCTCCCTAAGGTTTCCCAATCACCCCCTTTGATCTTTGATCCTTTTCGCATTTTTTTCAATAATAAAGAATTTGATGGACATTTCTGGACGTTCAAGAGAATGCTTATAGAAGGCGTTGGTTGCCTTCTGTTTTTTGATGTCATAAAGGTGCTCATAGATCCTGCGCCTCAAAGGCCTTTCAGTTTTGCCAACATAAAAAGCTGGACAAAGTTGGCAAAGGCCAATGTAGACTACCCCTAAGGTGTTGCAGGAGTAATGGCCATAAGATTTCAAAGTTATATTCCGAGACGGAATACGTACATGATCAGCTTGTAAAACATGTGAGCACTGTTTGCATTTGCCACAACTGTAAGTACCTAGTTTTTCAACCAGTCTTTCATTAGTGTTCACTTGTTCAGTTTGAGTTCTCAAAAAAAAAATTGAGATACCCTTTTTTTTCTGACAAAAAAAACCAAATTAGCAGGGTAATAATGTATTCATCATGCATAGTAACCATGGGCCATAAACTTTTTATGGTGCTTTCAATAAAAATTGCATCTTGTGTGTAGGTGTAAACAAATTTTTTGTAGGCTTTAAAATCAGTCACAGCTGTCCTTGTAGATATTGCTACTTGGGTGCCCAATAATGGGAAATAACATTCATCCCTTTTCATTATAATTTCAGTTAAAATTGTTTGAAATAAATTCAGTGGATACCCTCTTTCTCCAAACAGTTTCCTAAGAAAGTCAACCTCTTCAAAAAAGAGTTGAGTCGTACTACACATTCTTGACGCTCTAATGAGCTGTCCCTTGATAATTCCTTTTTTTATATAAGGGGGATGGCCACTCTCAAAATGCAAAAAGGTGTTCGAGTAAGTACTCTTTCTGTAAATGTTTGTTAGAAAACCTTTTCCGCTAGAATTCTTTGTCAATTTAACATCCAAGTAGTGCAATGTATTGTCACTTAATTCATAGGTGCAGGTAAGAAAATCAGTGGACTTATTTAGGTAATCTATAAAAGCCAAAAATTGCTCCTTAGAACCATCCCAAATTATACAAATATCATCTAAATATCTTCTATAATATTTAATGTGTTGCTTCCAAGTAGTAGAGTGAATATAAAAACATTCCATTGTTGTGTACAATATATTTAGCATAAGCGGCAAGGCGCAACCCTTGCCACACACACCACTTATTTGTCTGAAGAATTCTCCATGACAATAAATGAAATTGTTGTTTAGTATAATATCCATGAATTCGATTATGAGGTTAGTCAAATTGTTACCTAGGTCTGCTTCAGTGGCCAACATTTGACTGAACCATTCCATACCTTGAGTGTAAGGTATGCTAGGAAAAAGTTCCACAATGTCTATGGTTGCCAAAAAAAAAAATATCTAACATCTATTGAAGAGTAGTTAAAACTCCCCAACTCTCCCACAGACATACAGAAGACCAGCAAGACCTTTCTGTATCTTTTTTTTCATTCAGGTCCTCTAAACTTGTATGCCACCCACACCTGCAACAATGGGACGAAATTTCAAGGGATTTAGTCCTTTGTGGACTTTGGGAATGCCAAACAGCGTCGGGGTTCTTGGTTTAGATACAAAGAGATAATTATATAACTTTTCATCTATTGCGCCCTGCATCAAATAATCATATAAATAATATTTAATTTTATCAACCGATATGGTTAACTCGTTAACAGACACTGGTTCGTAAGTGTTACTATCTTGCAATACATCATGTAAATAATTTTCATAATCTTGTTGATACATAAGCACAATGCCACCCCCTTATCAGGTTTCATTACCCGTACCTTATCTTTTTTAATAGTGTCCACCACTGTTTGCAGAGCCTGCGGAAAATTAGTGGGTTGTTCCACCTTATAATAACCTAAATTTTCCCTCCAAATTTTTTCCACCATTTCCTCAAATATTTTTAAGGTTGGGTGAGTGGGGGGTTACAAGTACTACTCCTGCTCAAAGTACTGATGTGTTCCCCTTGATTCTTGAAAAATAAAGATAAATTCAAGTTCCTGACGAACATCTTAAGCTCTATCAGTAACTTTGGGAGGTAACTAGATTTTGTGGGGACGTAATGTAGACCCTTAGTGAATAATTCAAA
Organism: Protopterus annectens; assembly: GCF_019279795.1. Classification (NCBI taxonomy): domain Eukaryota; kingdom Metazoa; phylum Chordata; order Ceratodontiformes; family Protopteridae; genus Protopterus; species Protopterus annectens. The sequence continues at coordinate 137,805,078 of NC_056729.1, forward strand.
GTAATTATGAGTAATGTTCAAATCTGTGTAGTTAAAATACTGAAATTGTTGCAACTAACCACTTTACAAACAACTGGTTCTTCTTCAAATATACTCAAACTCAAATTGATTAAAATACAATCTACATCTTCTATTTGCGCCCCCTCCCCCAAGTGTGTTGTTGATAAAAGTTTGTTTTCCCCCCTGGTCTGCCCTGGGGAACCTGAAAACCCTGTTGTGGATTGGAACCGCCCTTTTGAGCAATGCGTTCGCTCCTTCTAGGTGGTTCTTGGTTAGGACCTTCATTCTGTTGGTTAAAATTTTCAGTATTATTAAGTTCAATATCAAACCTTGCACCCCTTGTTGGAGAAGGATATGCCAGGCCCTGCCTGTATTCATTGAGATCTCTTTCTAGCTTCCTAGCTTTTCTCTCTAGCACCTTTAAACAGTGTACATCTACCTGTGCGAAAATGTCATTATATCTTTTTTTGTAACCCAAAAATTTCTCACTTTTAGTGATTTGGTCATCCAAATTAGTTAAATCATTCAAAATACAGTTTGCTTTGCTAGTATAATCATTAACCATCAATTCTAACATTTCTAACCCAGTCCTGTTAAATAGTTCTATGAGTCGGGAGTGCAGGTCTGAGCCCAAGTGTGCGTTGTTTGGAAAAATCCAGGAGTTACTGACAACGTTAGTCTTGGTCCCATATTTAAAGCAAGAAGAAATATAATATAACTAATTTACATATATCCATCTTTTTAACACCACCCCTACATAACCCTTTTCTGACCTTCACAGACACAATTATAACATGGACTTAATATATATATATATATACAAACACAAATTTATTAGCTTTTAAGTTAATTCTACAATACGTATTTTACTTCATTAGTTTTAAAAGGTTTTAACAGCAGTGCATAAGTAATGTGAGCCAAGATATGGTTGGTTGCATTTCTCAACTACAAACAAAAAAGTTTTAATATAGTAGCATGTCATTTATTTTATTGATTTAATTTACAATACAGATGATCTTTTCATAGGTTCATAGGTTTCATAGGTTAGTACTAGGCTAACTGTCCTTGCGAGCCATTTTAAGCCTAGCCAATTATCCCTTGTGAGATTCAAACCCTGCACCTTGTGTTTGTAAGGCAAACACCTTAACCATTAGGCCACCCTCCCAACCTTTTCAGTTGGGTTGTAGTGTATACAGCATCACCAGTTTTTGCATAGCTACTTGACTTTTAATTTGTTTTTAAAGAAACATGTTTTTACTTGACAGCAGATTTTTATATACATACAAAGTTTTAGAGGTGGATTTATTAAGCATTAATGAATATTATATGTGAAATTGACACCTCTTCAATGGGTTGTGTATTATGAGTTATGTTTAATTAACTAATTAATTTTACGCTCTCACACTATAAAAAGCCGTTCTTAGTTATACTTGTCACACTTGAAAAAGCCCGGTAAGACTGGACGAAAGCGCTTGTGGTGATTTGTGTTTTTGCACAAAATAAAGTGTTTTTGTTTGCTTTTAACCATCTTGGTTGGATTATTATCCTTTGGATTCAAAGTGAATTTTCTAACAACTCAAAAGGAACTGTGCAAGTTTGCAAGTTAAGACGGGTAAACCTTTAACAGAGTTCTCAAGTTTTGGACCCGAAAGGTTTTTCGTTTTCATGGTTTAAAAGCTACCTAACAGACAGACAACAGTCTGTACAATGGCAAAACAAACTATCCCTCTTACTCCCAACCACTGAAGGAGTCCCACAAGGCTCAATACTGGGTCCACTACTTTTCACAATATTCACCAACGACCTCCACAGGTACTCCCAACATCCACTCTAATACAATATGCAGACAACTCAACTCTCATCTGCACAGCACCATCTCTAACCACTCTGCAAAAACATACCCAAGAATCCTTTACCTCAGTAGAAAATTGGATTACCCAGATCCAACTTATACTCAATCCAAACAAAACTAAGTTACTCATATTTGTTCCTAATAAAACTAAAAACACCCAATCCTCTTTTACCATCACATCCAATAACGGTACTAACATCTCCCCTACTGACAACACCAAACTACTAGGAGTAACTATTGATAATAAACTATTTGACACCCATATATTACTAACAATCAAGAAAGTCAATAAAAAGATGGGTACCCTATACAGACACAAGAAATTCTATCTGATAAAGCACGCATCACACTCACCCAAACTCACCTACTTTCTACACTCATGTATGCTGCACCTATCCTCACCAACCCTAGAAAACAGGATCTTGTTCAACTAGAATCCTGCTATAATAAAATTGCAAAATTTGCTAACAACTGTAACTACAAAACTCATCACTGTCAGGCACTAAAATAACTCAAATGGTTAGAACTCCCACACTAATTAACTATCAACAACTGATAATAGCTTACAACATAGTAAGACAGCCTGATAAAACCCCATCTCTAAACAAACTCCTAACCCACTACACAACACATCGCCCCCTCTGCTCCTCAGATAAATCTCTCCTCTGTATCTCTAAAGCCAATAACTCTGCAGGAAAAGCTCTTTTCTCTCATAACATTGCCAAAAACTGGAACACCCTCCCCACTTCTGTAACCACAGCTCCCTCAACTGTACAGTTCAAAAATTCTCTCAAATCACACTTAAAATCTTGGTTATGCCCATGCATCACATAATAACACTGTCCAGTAACTGCATAACTGAATTGCAAATGCAGTCCCCCCATGCTCTACTATGAAACTCAGTAACTCCCACTGCAGCAATGTTAATTTCAGCCTCATAATTTTTCTGCCACAAACTCAGTAACTCCCTCCACAGCAAAGTTTAATGCAGTCTCCTATTGTCCTGCTACAAACTCAGTAACCCCCACTGCAGGAAGGAATAATGCAGTCTACTATTGATCTTCTACAATCACAAGAACTCCCACTATAAAATGTAATCCCCTTTAAGACAAACTCTTAACTCTTGTCTTCCAACTACAATAATCATCTCTGACCACTATCTGCTTGTTTTTCTATTATACTTACAGAAACCTGTTTAACATAATTGGAAGCTGACTTAAAATCAAGTGTATTCTAAAGGTTAGTGGTAGTAGAGCTGTATTGCAAAATAAGAAGTGCATAAATATGCTTATTTATGTTTATTATTAATCTTAAATATTGTTTATCATAACTGGAAGCTGATTTGAAAAACAAGTTCATTCTTAATGTGTTGTTGAGCTGCATTGCTAAATAAGGTGTGCATAAGTATGCTTATCTATGTTTATTATTAATCTTAAATAATGTAAAACATTGCCAACGGTATACATCTATCTCTTATGTTTTATAATTTGGAGGTTTTCTCCCCAGGCCTCCGCTGTAAATGGACTCACGTCCAGTCGGACTATCCCGGTTAACAAATGTAAAATAAAATAAAATAAAAAATAAAAAAAATAAAATGTAACAAAGGAGGGGTTGACTATTGCTGTACAGCAACAGTCACCCATGTTAGTAATGACTAGGTCAATTATGTTGCTACCTGTAGTGGGTGTAGGAATATGCTGTTACAGGCCATTGGAATTAATGAATTCCAGGAAACACTGGGCAAGTGCATTGGTACATGAGTAGCTTTCTCAGTTAATGGTGGGGTAGTTGAAGTCAACTAGTATGAGAGTGTTAGGTTGGACACTAATATTCTCCAGGGTTCATAGGTTCATAGGTGTGTACTAGGCTAATGGCTCTGGAGCCTTTACAAGCCTAGCCCATAGGATTACCCTGGCATGGTGCCACCTGACCTTAGTTCCCAGTGCCTCTGTCGAGTAGAGCCACTGGAGTAATTCCCAGGGTGAATATTCTATTTCCCATCCACTCATCAAGGTTTCTCTTGAAAAGGGCCAGTGAGGTCCTCTGTTTGACATGTATGGGAAGTCTATTCCATAGCATGGGCAGTCTCTCGGTTATGAACCTGTCTCTCCAGAACGTTCTGTTAATTGTGATAATGAGTTTGAGGTCTTTGCTGCATGTGGTGCAGAGGGATTGGGATTTCCTTAAATGTAGCATTTCTAACAGAGGTGGGTCAGACATGGCTTTGTAAGTCAAGCAGGGTGATTAGGAACATGGAGTGTGTGTCTTGGGACATGGTTGGGGTCCTATAGCAGGCTACGACCTGAATCACTGTCTTACCCAATGTTAGCTACACCTTAAGTATCTGCGATGCATTATGTTGGGCTACCACTTTGGAGGTGTGTGCATCCTTTATGAATATGGAAATACCACCATCTTTGGAG